>NC_041392.1:215695175-215735471 GCF_002162155.2 Triticum dicoccoides | reverse complement strand
CGAGGTCGCCGGAGCAGCGGCTCCGCGGCGGAGCGACGATGAGGCGGCCGGGCGGCGCACCCCGTGGGCGGCGCGTGCCTCGGGAGGCCGCGGGCAGGCGGCGGCAACGGGACGGGCCCGCGCGGGCCGTGCGGTGGAGAGGCGGGGCGCCGGGACAATGTGGCGGCGCGCGATTGGACGAGGCGGCGGCGGAGCTGACGTGGCAAGCACTGATTGGCCGGGGTGAGGTGGAGGCTGGACGCGTCCGGCAGGCGCGGACATGTCCGGCGGCGGAGTGGGAAGAAGCTAGGGTTTGGACTGCGCGAAAAATCGGGGAGAGCCACATATATATAGGTAGAGGGAGCTAGGGGAGTCCAAATGAGGTGCCGTTTTCGGCCACGCGATCGTGATCGAACGACCGAGATGATGGAGAGGTCTTAGGTGGGTTTTGGGCCAAATTGGAAGGGTGTTGGGCTGCAACACGCACGAGGCCTTTTCGGTCCCTCGGTTAACCGTTGGAGTATCAAACGAAGTCCAAATGACACGAAACTTGATAGGCGGTCTACCGGTAGTAAACCAAGGCCGCATGACAAGTCTCGGTCCAATCCGAAAACATTTAACACCCGCACACGAAAAGAGGTAGAAAGGGACACCGGATGACATAGGAGCGCCGGATTGCAAAACGGACAACGGGGAAAATACTCGGATGCATGAGACGAACATGTATGCAAATGAAATGCACATGATGACATGATATGCAATGCATGACACGCAAGCAATGACAAGGCAACAACAACGAATAACTGGAGGACACCTGGCACATCAGTCTCGGGGCGTTACAAATAAGGCCCAGGGTGTTGGGTTTGTTGCCATGGCTGACGCCCACAGGGTGCTTTGGCTTAGGAGCTGGCTGAGCAAGCACTACTACTAGAGCTTGTTGTTGGTTACCGTGTGCATTATCCTGGATGGCGATGGCGATGGCGATGGCGACGACTATGATGACACATATTTTGTGTAGCTAAGCCTTGAAAACTGTTTTATAGTATGTATATTTTGTTGAGGTGGTATATACTGACCCCTCATGATGATCGTGAACTTGCGGTGGTAGGATGACACCCTCTTTTCGGTGTGGTGGTACGATGTCATCATAGTAGTGCTATGTTAGAATTTGCTATGCCATATGATCATGCATGCTTACTACTTCTACTCCATTGCTTGCTTCTTGATTGTTCTTTTGCTTACTGCTTCAACTGCTGCTCTTGTGCACTGCTAGGACAAATGGTATGCGGTGTTTGTCAGAAAAGCACCAGGGGTTTACAGTTCATGAGAAACTTGCAGTGAATAAGTTGCACCTTACAACAAGAACAACCATAGAAGGTTTAAGACTAGATGGGCGGCAAAAGAAGGTTACGCCAACTATGTGCGAAAAAGCACACAGTTGACGTGGTTGATGTTGGCAATGTTGCAGTTGCCAAGACGGCGCCCCGCCTTGCGGTGAAGAACTTCATCATCATCGTGCAATTCGTCGCCATTCCAGCAGTATTATGACGTTGGTGTGCTAGATGTGATCATGTGTAAGGTAACCTCCACATAAGATAAGAAGTCAGCATACCTCGCATCGTGTGTGCAACCAAACAACCATGCTTATGTGTCAGTTCAGACAATACGGACAAGCAAACTCTATGTGCTAAACTATACCCTAATGCGGGCAATCAAACAGGTTGCAGATGTTGATTTAGAGGCTGCATTTACTCAACCAGACTCGTGTAAGGGCATCTTCAACAGTTGTAAGATTGATGTTGGTAAATTTGCCACCTAGGACATAGTGATGATGTGGCATGTATTAAATGTGAAGAGAGAGCAAAGTTGTATGTAGATTGACCAACAAGCTTTGCACAAGCTCCAAGGTAAAATAGAGAGCAATCACATTTATTTTCTCACCATCTATTGGATAGCTTAAACTGGTCATAGTGGAGAGTAACTTAGAGGGTGCTTGGATACAAGGGACTATTTTTAGTCTGACTAAAAATAGTCTCTTTTAGAGGCTAAAGTTCCAAGCACCCCTGACTAAAGAGAGGCTAGGACTAGTCTTGAGGCTAAAATCTTTTAGTCATGGGAAACCTACTAAAATATGTATTAGCTCTCTCTCTCCTCATTTAATTCCTCTCCTTAGTTCTGGATTGGAGGGTTTGAAGGATAATAAATGCTCAATAACTAGATTTTAGTCTCTTTAGTATTTGGATCCAAGCATGGATGAGACTAGCAAGTTTTAGTCCCACTACTTTTAGTCATGGGACTAAAACGTATCCAAGCATGCTCTTATACTAGTGTCATGCATATGACACTAGTCTAAGTTACTACCTTCATAGTGCAAAGTAACATAGTAGTGGTGTCATAGATGACTTCATTTATTAGTTTGTAGACTCATCTTGTCTTGAAAACCGTTATGTTACATTAACATATTATGTTACCACTTCTCATTAACTACATGCCACATTAGCAAAATTTTCTTGAAATGCGCTATGTTACTAGCTAAATTACTCCCATTATGACTAACCTTACATACAATCCATTAAAGTAATTGTATGATAGCTTGTTAGTTGATGACATAAATATTTTACCAACAAAATTAAATACAACCTATTCTAAGCCAGGCATGAGCTAGCAGGCCCGGTCAGGCGGTCACTGCGGCTGCCAAACACGCCTACAGAATCTGCGCAAAACGGATGTTCGGTCGTGGAGTTCGGCTAGGCAACCCAGCTCCTCCCTCCCCCCTCTCCAGTCTCCCTACTCCGACGATCTATCCGTCGAGCCTCCTCACCGCGCCACTCGCAGCAGCGCCGGAGGGGGAGGATGGGGCGGCCGCCGAGCAGCGGGGGCCCCGCGTTCCGGTTCACGCACGCGGAGGTGGCGGAGATGGAGGAGCACCTCCGCCACCTCAACAATGCCATCCCGCAGCGCAACGTCATCCAGGGCCTCGCCGAGAAGTTCACCGCCTCCGCCGCCCGCGCCGGCAAGATCCCCGTCCAGTACAAGCAGGTACGTACTAGGTTTTCCCCACTCGAATTTAATTCCCCCCTATTTCCCTCCCTGGGGATACGAGACGGGCCCGTCTTATTCCGATCTATGTTGGATTTTGCGGGTCGGCGCAGGTCTGGAACTGGTTCCAGAACCGGAGGTACTCGCAGCGGGCCAGGACCCCCAGGGGCGCGCCGCCGCCGCAGGGGAAGATGCTGCCCACGGGGGCCGAGGAACACCACCCGGCCTCCTTCAGGGCTCAGGGGTCTTCCTCTTCCTACCCCGGATCCCACTCAGGTGGCTGCTGGAACGCCCATAACTCGATATTTACTTATGCTGTTCATTTCCATAGCATGCAATTCCGCTGGTGGTTAGGATGATAATGATGATGGTATATTGGTACTATTGCTTTGGTGGTGCAGAATTTATGCATGATGGCTGTGCTGCTTATGTTGGGTGTAGGGGTGCCTCTGAATGTCTAGGGCTTATTGTTTGGGTGCTGGCTGCTATAACAATTTCAGTATTTATTATCGTTTAGAAGATTTTAGTTTGTAACCGACCTGCCATGAACCATGTATCATGTTGATTATGGATTATTGATATTGTCGTTACCAATCAGGAAAGAGTGCTTCGGATGGTGGCCAGGCCGAGTTTGAAGCAAAGTCAGCTAGAGATGGCGCGTGGTATGCAGATATATATATATTCATCATTTCCTCTTTTGATGTCAGATCAGATGTGGTCTGTTTTTTTGTGTATAGTTGATTTATTTTTGTGTGTGAGTGTGGGTTGGTTTGTCTGTCGGTGTGTGTGCGGGGGGTGGGGGGTTTAATCGTTGATTCAGTTTACTTGCATAAACCTTTTAGTTCTATATGCATGACTAATCTTTGTTGTTACAGGTATGATGTTGCTGCCTTTCTGTCCCACAGGCTCTTTGAAACAGGGGACCCGGTAATGACCATGTTTTTTGTTGTTAAATATGATTGATTTACTAAATTCACTTCTGCCATTATTTATTCAAGCGCTTTACCAGCACTAAAACTAGAGATGATTCTGGTTTTCATCTATTTATAGTTAGATGACATTGTGTCCTAGATTTCCCCAACACTTATTGCCGGATCAGTGTTGGTGTTCAAACATTTTGAACACCTGTCTTATCTAACTTTGTGTTGTAGAAGACCTGTGAGTCGGCACAGTATCACTCCATCCTGCTCTACACTTTTACAAGATGGTACTAATAAAGTACTGATCAGTTAACATAACTCCAAGAACCTTGTGTACTTTCTACTTTATTAGGCTTACATGGGAAGCTGATATTAGATGGTATAACTTTTACTTTTCACCATCTCTGTGTTTTGACATGTAAAACAAAATACATAGATTGAATGTTTGTTTTAAAGATTGTATAGCAGTATAGACATGCCAGAGTTTTTAAAACAAATAAGTTAATTCACCCCCTTCAATTATCATGAGAAGCGATTTTAAATGCTGAACCACAATGCTATTTACACCCTTGAACTGTAGGAACTGAAGCGTATCAGACTACAGTGGCAGTTTTCATTTCAGTTTGGTCATGTAACAAGCGAATTCAGCTGCATTGCCACCATGGACCCCCCCACCCACCCATTATACCAATCCCATGATCTATATTCAGCATAGGGAAAATATTGGAGATTTGATATGGTGTAAACGTGCAATATAACATCCTTACATGCGACACAGTGTGCGCCATCCAATTCCGATTGCTTGCCGTGATCGTGATGTCATGATCCGAGCATCAATGATGTGACCGTGATGACAGCTCCACAGGACTTTATCATTGTCCCTGCAAGGTCCATTCATAATCAAAGCCTGGCTGCTTCTCTTCCACACAGCCAGCAAAAAGCAGGGGCATTTTTGAGCCAAAGAGCCCTCCTGCACTATGCTGCAGCGTGTGGCCTCGAGAAACAAGCACACCTACTCCAGAATCTTGTCCCAAGAGAAGACCCAGACTCATACACATGTGAACTGCAAAGCATAGGCTTCCATGCTGGGTCAATTTCCAAATTAACTAACTGATTCATCCAACTCTGTGCTAACTACCAGTCACCCACCACCACTGTACTAGCCGCCAAAGCTTTGTTTCTTGATGTATTTGCCCAAGCTTGATGATTTGCCATAATTCTAGTACTCCCTCCGTCCCAAAATAAGTGACTCAACTTTGTACTAGCTTTAGTGCAAAGTTAGTACAAAGTTGAGTCACTTATTTTGGGACGGAGGGAGTATTTGCTTAATGGAGAATTACAGAAGCAGTAGCAGTAGTATTGTTTTAGACAATTAGACTTTTAGTTGACTCCACACACACCAAAGGAAGAAGCACAGCCATAGTACGGAAATAACTTTGCATCCAAATTAGTCTGTACATCACCTTGCGGGAACTGTGTGTGGTTGAAGTGCGATGTGAACCACTGTACGTGTAGTGTATGTTGCAAGCACGGAAGGCAAACATGTTTGACGGGCACCCAAGGGTTAGTGTGGTGTTGCACAAGCTGTTGAGTTCTAAGTGATACATGTGGCTCAGTTGCTGCGAGGCTTGTGAGCCAACTTGAGTATGGTTTGAGAAGAGAGAAACAAACTGTTGATGACTTGATGTGGCTTGTCAAGCTGGTACTTAAGATTCACAAAGATCGAGGATTTGGCTGCCAACGTGGCAAAGATTACTGTCAAAACCAGTCTTAGGGGTGATTTGTGTTTTTCACAGTTGAGGGTTGAAAACCAGACTCGCTCATTTTTCAACAATTATATAATGCCCACGTTCCTCTAGTGTTTAATCATTCTCCACAGTGGGTTTACTACCTGTGTGTTACGCCAACTGTGCTTGCACTTATTAACTTTTTGTGTTTCAGGAAGTAAAAGTTCGATTTTCTGGATTTGGGCCTGAGGAGGATGAATGGATTAATGTTCGTAAATGTGTGCGGCTGCGGTCTCTTCCATGTGAATCTGCAGAATGTGTTGCTGTGCTTCCTGGGGATCTCATTCTTTGTTTTCAGGTAGTCATCATCTTAAAGGACTTCTGTTCACCTGACTTGGCACTTGAAAATTCTGCTTGTTAACTTATTATTCCGAGATTATTTTATCTCTATTACTTGTTGGCCTCTGATAGAGTGGGGGTATGTCGGCCGGGTTTCACCTGCCAAAAGTCTTGGGTCTTCCAAAGTTTCTGTTTTGACTGTGGTGCACATGGCAAACAGATTACTGTTGCTTATTAAGCCAAGTCACTTGTTTGGTCCTTTTTAAGAGTAATTGATTATATATTTCAACCTTGTTGATACTCAAGGCTCTGCAATTCATAGCCTCTATTTCTTGTTTGTGTGAACTATAAAGTTGTAATTCCAGTCTGTGCATTTTCAAGTGTTGTGATTGACAGTACATATACTTATTAAATGCCTTTACTTTAATCTGTAAGAAGTATAAGTTCCAGTGCTGCATGTATTTTATACGTATGATATATGCAGCGCTATAGTTGCAATGAATAGGACATTTAAGTACAACATCTGTTTCCTGTGGCTTTCCATTTTCTTGGTAATCATATTTCGTAATAGAATTTCATTGTGATGCCACTTGGTCCAACTGGCAGCATTGATTGTACAATTTATTAGTTGAGGTGTGAATGGCAAAAGGACTGTGAAATCGCTGCATTTTATTTCTAGTCATACTTATGAGTAGAAGAACTGATTTTTAATCTAAATTGGGTGTGAATTTATCCAATGAATATTCTCATTACTTTATTATTGAAGTGAGCCCTGAAAGCTTCTCTTGGAAAATGGAGGCTGTAACCTATCTCTGGTCATTTATAAAATGGATAAATCAACTTCCATCAAATAAAGGCTGCCTAAAAATTCATTGTGTTGGTAGTTGGACAAACACCTGGAACGGTAAATTAGAGCGTTGAGATTAAATGTGCATGAGTTTACTGCTAGTTCAAGACAGTATTGTACTCAAAATTGGAGTATTGTTGAGGGTCTTAGTAAGGAATTTTGGTCAGTGGGTAAGTAGTGAAGTAAAGTTGAACAAAGGGCCAGTCTATTTTGATTTGATTTAGTTGTCTTGTAATGTAGTGTTACCGTTTATCCAAGTTGATTTCTCACATGAGTAAATATTTCTTTGCTGAATTGAACAGGAAGGCAAAGAGCAGGCCCTCTATTTTGACGCTCGTGTTCTTGATGCTCAAAGGCGCAGGCATGATGTAAGAGGGTGCCGCTGCAGGTTTCTTGTTCGGTATGATCATGATCACTCTGAGGTAATTCTCCTTCTGTCTAACTCTGTTGAGCGTTCAGGCATTTACTCTGGTTCCTGTGTTACACCATTTTGGATGTCAGATGTGGGACTAGGGTCCTGGAGTTGCGATTCTGGTTCCAGGGCTATTTGCCTGCATATAGAATTTGATTTTGGGCTTTATCCTTGATTCCACGAAGATTTGATGACACATACAACCCGAGCTGGCAAAAATCAGACCTCCACCCCTCTGATTTGTATGTAGTTGGCCATGGTTTTCTTCATAACATGCCTGGACATGAATAGTGGGTAGCACGCCATGGTCCTTTGTGGACCCATTAAAACCCACCCCAGTTTCTGAAGGCAACAAAACCTGCTTTGGAATTTCCTTGTGATTTCATTTCCAACCTGCAATTTCTTTGGCAGCCAAACAAAAAAAAATGTTAAAGGAAGAAATTATGGGAAAAATTAGTGCAAGATACTATGGTTTTTGTTCAGGCTAATTATCTTGTTATGTAGTCAAATAAAACGGAAAGCAGAGTGACGAGTATGATGTTTCAGACAAATACTTAGATTTTACATTTCTTTTGACGTGACAGGAAATTGTTCCTCTGAGGAAGGTATGCCGTCGACCAGAAACTGATTTCAGGCTCCAGATCTTGCACGCATCTAGAGCGGCGGCGTCTGCAGATGCTCAGAATGTTAGCCCAGTTGAGCAGAAACCCCAAAAGGCACACAAGATGATGGACGTGAACACTGCCGAGGTGACCGTGGTTCGCAACCCAGATCAAGGAGGGCCATCTGATAAGCCGGCTGCTCCCTTACCAGCTGCGGCTGCTGGCACCCGCGGTGATTCAGTTTCAGATGTGCAGATGGGGAATGTGGAGGTTATTCCAAAAGTTGAAGCTGCAAATGAAGCACATGACGACAAGATGAACGTGGGAGCTTAGTTGTTTTGCTTCCCTGTGTGCCTCGTTGTGAACTTATTAAGTCCAAAAAAATGTTTGCTTAGGAACTTCCGATCGAGGAAGGATGGTCGCCCGGTAACTGTAATGTGCCGATGTCGACTTGTTTGCTGGTGTGTGTACAGAGTGTTGGATTGTCGGTATCTATAATGTGCCGATGTCGACTTGTTTGCTGGTGTGTGTACAGAGTGTTGGATTGTCGGTATCTATATAGCTATATCGTGAGAGTTTTCTGGTGGTGGTTGTCTTTTATCTGTTTACACTCTTAACAATTTTGAACAGAGAAAACGCACCATGCAACACGCTCATGCACCAGAAGATTTGCAAAAGCTCCAAAGCCAAGATAATCCTTGCATGTCCTGGTGCATAACTTAGGCAGAGTTGTCTGTTTTCAATCCTCTTGCTTGCTCAATGAAAAGGCAGAGCTCTGCTGATTGCTTGAAAATAAAATGTCAAACTATAATTTTACATAAAGTCGTAATTTACCTTATTGCCTAGACATGGTATCTAGGTGAATGCCACCAGGTACACTGCAATTATCTCAGTTTGGTCGTTTCAATCAATTTTCTACATCTATTTGCCATTCTCCCTAACCTCTATTCCTATTTTTCGCCTGATGATTGCATAAAGCAAGCAACGATAGACCTCAAGTGGATCAGTCACATGAAAAGCAAACAAAGATCAAACCTGGGATTCTAACTCTTGAATCCTTTGGACAAGTAGCTGCCATATCAAAAACAAAATGCTAATTATAGCCAAAAAATATATTTCTTATGGAGGTAATGCCAATCACACCCCAAATTATTGATCCATCAGTTGGCGTGTACATGAAAAGTGTATCCTACAAAAGAATGTCTTCATGTCGGTCCTGGCAGTGGCCTTGGTGTACAACAGTTTAATTTTTGCCATGCAGATCTCGATTACTAGTTGCCAGCCGCCTCACCTGGAGTCTTGGTGGTCATTTGGTCCACAGCATGCACGGTGCTCTGAAGCTCCTCCCATATAACCTTGTAAACCATTCTCTGCCTGTTCACAGCGGATTTCCCCTCGAACGCCTTCGAAACCACGTCTATGCTGAGGCCAAAAAAAGGGACAAGTCTAGTTTCAGAAATATAACCAAAGGAAAATAGTAGGACCAATCAAGCATCAGTTAATGAAAGAATCCCAAACAATGTTGCCTCAAATATAGTATATTTAAACATAAGTACCCTACAGATATAACTAATGTTATTTTTGTCAACTCATGAACAGAAAACTGTTGGTGCTAGCAGCAGACTATCCTGGATTTCCGTAATTGTAGAATTACTAAGTTCATGTTGAGAAAAGGAGGGATCCATTTGCAATTGAAGACAATCCTCAACATTACTGGACTAGCTGAAAATAATAAAAATGCCTACACACGGGTATGGAAAATGCCTGATAACTATTTTAACGGATTCATAAGAGAAGGTTTGATGCAGAATATGAAGGTTGATAACTTCTGATGTCAATCATGTCAATTAAGTTGTATTGCCATTTTTATCTCTTTTCAGTGTCAATTTCTAGAATTTTCCACAATCCATGATGCACGAAATAATAGAGAGATGGGAGTAATATGTATCTAAGTGATGTCTGCCACACTAATTCACTTAAGGGTGCATTTTGCATACATGATATTTGATCAATCTAACCTAATTATTGTCCAGTTTAATATTTCTGATAATGACCAGTGCCTTGGAATTTAGTTTCACCGTCTAAAATTTACGTTGCGTTCGAATAGCAAACTCATTGAACATCAATTTTGCGCACATCAATTTTTTCAACGGGAACAGGTAGCATGTCAGTATGCTGAATGCTGTTGCCTCTCCCACTGCAATAAACGATGAATGTGATGATGCTCAATGAACTATCCATATCACGTTAACACAAAATCAACTCCTATCTTTTTGAATTGATCAACATAGCCCTCCAATATCTATAAGCTGCCTTGCAGGAATTGCGCCCCCTGAGTCCCTGACCTCTCCTGCGATAGCTTCATTGCTCATCAAATACACTGGCAGTTAGCTTTCTTCTCAGATTATCATTGGCATGAAAATACGATGCCAAGCTTGTGGGCTTTTTTCTTTACATAATTGCTCAATATGGTGTCTGAGTCTGCACAAGTCCTCCACTACTTAACATGTCCAGATCATGGACTGTACCAGTAAACTCTTGTATAGCAAAAAACATTATATCCATCGTTGCTAACAACACAACTGCTAGCACCACTGCAGTTGTCATTGCTAATAGGTAGCTTCTGCCATGCTGACGCCCCGCTATGGTGCTATCCCTTCGCCTTGCTGCCGCGTCCGAGACCCTGGCTCTGGCACTACCACTGTCGCTAACAGAGCAGATTCAGACCCTGGCTCTGGCACTACCACTGTCCGCGATAACTCAGCAGGTCCCTTTCCTCAAAAGTTTACATCATGTATCTAAAGGGTTTTAAGAATATTAACTTATTAATTGCTGCATTAGTGCATTACATCCATTTTATGCATCCTTCCTAGTCTAATAAAGTAACTGAATCTAAAAGCGAATGAGCTAGTCCCTTACGTATTCATATAACTCCACACATAACTCCTAAAGTATCCCGACTATATCACCATACTACCGATGCTCCATACGCAAATGTCACTCGCAACCAAGAGGTGATCAAGAGACCACAGATTAATTCCATCTACTGCTTGAGTACAGTTACAAGTCTAGACCATGGAGTGTGTGCTCTCCACAGATAGCCCGAGGACCTAAATTACGCCCACGAAACAGCAAGCGTTCTTGACATCTACTGTGGTCAATCATGGAACCGATGGCAGGGTCAATTTTGTTACCAGACGTGGCGGCCATCCCCTGAGGCGTCGACGACGGTGACAATGTCCGCCTCCAGCTGCTCCTTGATCTGAAAAAGGATAACAACAACATGTAAGCGACCAGAGGATTTACATCTGGGAGACATCGGCTCCACCCGTGGAGAAACCAAGATTAGAAGCAAGAGGCGCCAACGGGGTGCCAAGAAGTACCTTGGTCTCCATAGACAGCGTGATGGTGGATCCGGTGGGCCCCTCCGGTCCCGGCGCCGACGCCCAGGCCGAGAATCCCCCGGTCCGGGTGCTGCCGGAAAGAGGGGGAGGGGACCAGGTGGTGAATCTAGCAGAGGAGGAGGAGGAGGAGGAGGAGGATAGGGAAGAGAGGGCCAGGGTGGCCTGACGGCAGATGGCGTATGAAGCGGAGGAGGAGGTGGTGAAGCGGCGGAGGAGCATGGAGGTGAAGGAGCAGGGGGCGGCGGCGGACCTCATCAGCAGCATCGTCGCAGAGGAGAGAGAGAGAGGACAGGAGAATATTTCAGATTTTTATTTTTTTGATGAGAAGCAGAAGATTTCAGAAATGTGGTCTTGCTTCAGCGGCCATTTGCTTTGGGCCTAATCCAGGTCCGAAAAGGGCCGCGTCGAGAGGTAGTGCCGTGGGCTAAAAGAAGTAGGGCCGCCAATTCATTAAGAAGAAGATATGTCACATACCTTTTTTTTTCTTATTTCTCGCACACCCTATCTTTATGAGCACCCGCGTCTCGTAGTTTACGGAAGCATCTCCTCTCACTAAACGAACATCAAAGTCTGAAATAAATCCAGAAAAATGCAAGCACCAGCGCCCAGTCTAGGCCTCAACACTTGGTGCGTTGACTTCACCGCAAGAATCTATCCATCCAAGTAATCTCCGGTTCGTCTAAAAAAGAATTTGTAATAGTATTATTATAAAAACACCAATATTTGGGGAACAGCCGCTGGGAGCGATTTCCCAATGAACACTTAAATTATCATGCAATTTCAACTAAGTTGTCATGGAAAATTTATAAGAATTGCCATGGTCAAAAGAAAGTTACCATGTAGCACACAAAAATGCCAGCGATCTATTTTTTTTTGCCATCTGCGTGATACGGATTCAGGCTATGGTGGCATTCGCTAGGGCCCCACAGAGGGAACGTTCAACAGTTAACATTTTCCTATTATAAGCATAATAAGCATACTACTACCGTGTGTTATGAGCGCCTATCTAAATACTCCCTCCTTTTTATAATATAGTGCATATAGACCCTTTTAAAATTCAAACTTTGCAATCTTTGACCAAATTTATGAAGAAAACTATCTACAACACCAGAATGTATACAATATGAAAGTATACATTGTGATGTATCTAATGAAATATATTTGGTATTCTAAATATATATGTTTTTCTCTACAACTTGGTCAAGCTTAATAAAGTTTGACTTAATATATATATATATATATATATATATATATATATATATATATATATATATATATATAGTGTTACTATTCATCACCCAGTGTGCAGAATAAGTTATTCTTCACCCGAGATAATTTTACGATCGCTTCCTAAATAAATTACGTTTAGAATATAAATAGTTACATGCATATTGATTCAATATGTAACATTTGGTATAAAAAAGCAAAAATATAGGTTATAAGATCAGAAAAATCACATTTTATGTATGTTTTACACTATGTTTTTACATTCATAATTTTACGTAATATAAAATATTTTTTACGGCGAGTACATATTTTCTTACATTCTCTTTTTGTGTACGAAATAAGACAAATTTTACGAAACGTAAAAATACGGTGCCTTGATGTCAAAATAGAGAGGGGATGAAGAATAACTATTCCTCACCCAGGATGACGAATAGCGCGACCCTATACGCTATTCGTCACCCTGGGTGAGAAATAGTTATTCTTCACCCCTCCTCTATTTTACCATCAATGCACCGTAATTTTACGTTCCGTGAGTTTTGTCTTATTTCCGACGTAAAAAGCGACCGTAAAAAAATATATAATCACCATAAAAAATATTTTATGTTATGTAAAATTACAAACATAAAAAGCATAGTCTAAAATACACATAAACTGCAAATTTTCTTGTCTTATGACCTATATTTTACATTTCTTATGTCAAATTTTACGTAGTGAATTAATAGAAATGTAACTATTTGAATTCCAAATATGTGCAGAATAAGTTATTCTTCACCCGAGGTAATCTTACGATTATTTCATAATTAAATTACGTTTGGAATTTAAATAGTTACATTTCTATTGATTCACTACGTAAAATTTGACATAAGAAATGTAAAATATAGGTCATAAGACAAGAAAATTTGCAGTTTATGTGTATTTTAGACTATGTTTTTTATGTTTGTAATTTTACATAACATAAAATATTTTTTACGGTGATTATATATTTTTTTACGGTCGCTTTTTACGTCGGAAATAAGACAAAACTTACGAAACGTAAAATTACGGTGCATTGATGGTAAAATAGAAGGGGATGAAGAATAACTATTTCTCACCCAGGGTGACGAATAGCGCGACCCTATATATATATATATATATATATATATATATATATATATATGCGCACTACATTGTGAAACGGAGGGAGTATGAGTTTTGACCTTAATTTGTTATAAAAAAGACCTTAATTTATTTGTATAAATATTTGGCAAATAGTTACAGTCTTACAGAACTTGTTATAGAAAACCCTTAATTTATTTGTATATATATTTCGCAAATAGTTACAGTCTTAGAGAATCACAAGTACCACGTAATCCACTCGTTCGAATCCATGGCTAAACTGTTACTGGAAACGCAAACTCGAATTTCGAAACTAGAAACACAACTCAATGTTCACAGACTATTACAGGATGTTGTAGTTAATAGTTTTTTAGAAAAGGAGGAATCATCCTCAGCCTCTGCATCTGGGAGATGTATGCGAAGCCGTAGTTAATAGTACTACCGTAGTATATTGGTGCGTACTATCAAGAAACATCGTGCGGCGATCATCTACTTTGTTGGCCTCGCAGGAGCAGTGCACGAATCTCCAGCACCCCTGACCTGCGGCGGATGCGCCTGCCTCGCTACGCCGGCGCCGTTTGCAGGAGCAGGAGCGCACCTGAAGCCTGCTGCCGCGTACTGCCGGGGCGGGCCGAGCAGCGGCTGAGGCAGCGCGGGCACCCTGCCACCGCCATCGCCACCGGCGCCGTGTTTCTCCCACTCCGCCGGTGGCTTCACGTGCGCGAACTTGATCTCGAAAACGTCGTCGTCGTCCATGTCGTGCACCGTGGCGCGGGAGCTCGGCAGGGGCCTCATAACCGCCGGGCACTTTGCAGTACCCAACCCCTTCTCCGCATCTGCAGTGCTCTGCTGCTCTGCAGAGGACTTTCCTCTCGACGACGACGACCTCCGGCCGCACAGCCGGCCGGCGATGCACGCGGCGGCTGAGAGGAAGGAGACGACGGCGAGCACCACGAGCACCGGCCCGAAGGAGCCTCCGCCCTCGTCGGGCGCCGGCCTGCCAGTGTGCCGGACGGAGCCGGCGGAAGGATAGTAGCTGCTGCCGTACGGCAATGGCTGGGGCAGAGAAGCCATTGATGCTCACCGACTCCTGCAGCGCAAAATACTCGGTCTGCTTCGTGCCGAGGGCTTGTTATGTAGCAGCAGCAGCGTGCCGCTAAAGGTGGCCATGTGAGATGTGACGGTGCTTTGCCCAACTTTTGTGCATGTCTCTGGGCATCTTTGAACGCTTCGGGACGCGAGAAAGTGGATCGTATGTGTTCTTCCAAGGATCTCGTCTAGAATCTGTTTCAGATCAGAAGATTTGGCTACGGCATGAGGAACTGTTCTTTTGTTCTTTGCTTGCTTTTGCCTTTGCTTTCGGGAGGGCGTTGCACTTGCACTTGCACCGGAACAAAGCACGCGCCCAGGTAAGGTGACCAAAGCATGAGGCGGGCGGTCGCTAAATAAACTTTTTTTTTTCTTAAAAACTCAAAGGTGTGCGTATCATATATTAAAGAAGAAAAAGGAAGAGAGTCCTCCACGGTTACATTACATCACAAATGTACAGGCACCACATCACCGTCCGCCGTTGCACTAAGCCGACTACTCGCCTTGTGCCCACTCCAGTGCCACTATGAAGGCCGCCGCTAAGTCGCCCCGCAAGATGCCCGCCCGCTTTCAAACCCTGCTCTCACTTGTGATTCTGTCGATAAGCCGTGCCATACCGCCGCCCCATCAAATATTATAGCGTTCATGTGCTTCCACGACTCCCATAGAGTTAGCAGGCAGATGGTGCGGATCGTCTTCGCGTGATGCCCGTGCGCGCTCTGCCTTGTGCACTATGCCTGCAATGCCTCTCCTACCTGCGGCGCGCCTCCCGAATTACCTAGGGCAAAGAAGACCCTGGTCCAAACCTCCCTTGCTAGCACACACCCTGGTCCTTTCTTTCCTTGTCCGTGCTGGGACTGCGTTGTACGCCCGCGGTGCCAACTCCTGCAGCCGATAACCGTCTAGCCACCTATCTTTCCAGAATAGTGTGTCCCGTCCGTTGCCAATGACAGCTGTTGTTGTAGCCTAGAAAAGTTGTGTTGCTTCCTTCGGCACTGAGAATGAGAACTCCAGCCAGGGTCTTTCCCGATCCACCCTCTGCAGCCATAGCCATTTGGCCTGCAATGCCACATTCGTCCAGGCCAAGTCTGGTATGCCAAGACCGCCGGACCACTTGGGCGTGCACACCCGACTCCAGGCTACGGCGCACGCACCTCCGCCCACTTCCGCCTTGCCAGCCCATATGAATCCACGACAGACCTTATTCATCGCGGCAATTGTCTTTGTTGGTAAGCCTAGTGCCAGCATAGAATGTATGGGGATTGCGCAAAGCACCGACAGTACGAGCATATCACGACTGCTCTTAGGAAGGGTTGCCGCCTTCCAATGTGGTAGTCGCGCAGCCAACTGTTCCACCAGGCCCCGGAGTTGGGCCGCCGTGAGCTTCCTGAGTGACAGTGGGAGGCCCAAGTATTTGCAAGGGAAGGTAGTGCTCAAGCATCCCAAAGTGTGACAAACTAGGGCCGACTCCTCCTGGGAGCACCGGATGGGTAGTGTTGCGCTCTTTGCCATGTTAACTCGCAACCCAGAGGCTTGCCCAAAGATGTGGAGGATGGATTCACACGTCGCAAGTCCAACCGCCGAGGCTTGATGAAGATAGTGACATTATTCGCAAACATTGAGAGCCACTGCCGTACACCTTGTCGCGCTAGGGGTGTGAGGATGCCCGATGCCGTGGCCTTGAGGAACAGCCTGTGCAATGGCTCCATGCATAGGATGAATAACATTGGGGAGACCGGGTCCCTCTGGCGCAGGCCGCAACAGCTGAAGATCGTCTCGTTGGGCACACCATTAACAGTGACTCTCATGGTCGACGTGGAGAGAATACCGCATATCCAAGCCCTCCACCTCGCACCAAACCCCATGGTCTCCAAAACCTCGAGGAGAAACGACCATTGGATGGTGTCGAAGGCCTTAGAAATGTCCAGCTTCATAAGCACCATGGGCTCCCGTAGGGCATGCAACCGCCTAGCCGTGCACTGCACGAGCATAAAATTGTCATGGAGGGATCGCCCACTGACAAATGCACTCTGGTGATTGCCCACAAGATGTGGGAGCTCCGCCGCCAACCGCGTAGCCAGGATCTTCTCGAAAATCTTGATGGCACCATGCATGAGGCTCACCGGCCTGAAGTCCTTCAGCCCCACCGCACCCATTTTCTTGGGCAGCAGCGAGATGATCGCCTTGTTAATTGAGGGCAGTCCACGCATGTCACCGCAGAAGAAGTGCTCAAGCACCCGCATGATGTCCTCCTTGATGATATGCCAGCACGAGGCATAGAATCGTCCCGTAAAGCCGTCCGGTCCCGGCGCCTTGTCGAGTGGCACCCCTTTCACAACCTTCTCCACTTCCTCAAGGGTGAAGGGGGCTTCTAGGTGGGAAAGATCCCGAGCGGGCAATCCCAATGCGTCGCTAAATAACCTTGATTCACACACTGACCCACCTATCTTTTGCTTTCATTTCTTTCTCTCGTCTTCGGCTTTGATTTGAATTGTCTGAGATTTTTTGTGACTTGTTTGGCGATCTGAACCCCTTCACTGATCAAAATGTTGATTACGTGACGCTAAAAATCTTCCCTTGTCTAGTTAAGCTTTTTAAAAAAGGGAAACACTAAAAATATGACGACAAGTTTTTAGACATGGCAAAACTGACGTTTTTTATGACAATTTATATTGGCGCGATTATGAAAAATTAGTTTACAAGCACGACAATTTCCTGTCAAAAAATAAACTAAGGTAGATTTTTCCATGCTCGTCAACTAAACTTGCCATCCTCGACGAACAAAATTTGCCATGCCTAAAAATTTGATGTTCGCTGGATATTCAGGTCCTAAAAAAACTAGTTAAGATTTCGTTTAATATACACGAACTCAAAATGTAAGAATAAGAAGAAAAAAGGAAACATTTGGCCTCACCCAGCTGAAACTTGTTCTTCGTCGGCCGCGTCTAACGCTGCCTGGTCGGTTCAGATCGTACGACGCGAAGGCATGCACACGACTGTCTTCGACCCCATCCCCCCCACCAGCCATGTGTCCCACGAATGACCCCATACCCAACCTTAGCTTCTTGCATCTATTGTCTTCCTCGTGTAACGGTGTCGACTCCTGGCCTAGTGAACCGGCTGAGGACCCCTTGTCAGTTCCGTCCTAGGCTGCATCAGGCAGCCCATGATGTATACAAGGAAGATCCGGAAGACTTGACGTATACTCCAAGACGTTGGATTCGTGGAAGGATCTACCTCGTACGTAGCTGATTAGGATCATGTACCCTAGGACCACCCGGTATCTATATAAACCGAGGGGCCTGACTCGTAGACAATATATTCAATCTCGTTGCAGTTTACAGTCTATACACACTCCAACGCAATAAATCACGACCATGCATATAGTTTTATCTCTTCGGAGAGCCTGAACCTGGGTAAATCTTGTGTCCCTGTTACCATCGGTCCACGACATCTTGCTTAGGATCCCCTATCCTGAGATCTGCCAGATTTAGCTCTGTCAGTGGTGGCCCATGCAGGTCCTACTAGGTGATCATTGCAGATCGACGGGAATCAAGATCAACGCTTAGATCGGGACTAGTGCAATCTTTATGCCGGGCCAGATGTTCATCTTTGACGATGTCACCCTCGTCGCCAAGACTGCTGGCCATCTCGGCTAGGTCGAGTCCTTTGCTCCAGGTTGGATCATGATATTCGACAACATGGAGTACACTGCGGATCTCCGCGGAGAGCTCATCTTCCCGGGCCTAGTTGCGTGCCAGGCCGAGGATCAACACGAGCCACTTCCCTTGGTCCTGATGTTAGATTTGGCCGAGGAGGAGCGTGAGAAGCCTTTGCCGGGATTGACCTCAAGTCAAATCCTGAAGTTGCTCTCGTCGGGCTCGATGTCAAATCATGCCCAGGATGATCGTGAGACTATTCTGGGGTCGATGTCAATTGTTTAGCGCAACGAACCAGGCAACCAGACTATGCGGCTTTAACGCCCTCACTTAGCCATAGGAGTTCGACAATAAAAACATGGGCACAACCCCTAGTATCTGAACTAGAGTGCTATAAGCGTCTGATCGGGAAGTACCGATCCTTCGCGTAATGCAGAAGAAATCTCCAACGATTTACAACCTCCGAACAGCTGACCGGCTCTCGCCGCATCATGATAATCAGTTTTCGGCTTTCTCTACTAAGGTGCTCCTTTGGATAAACCAAGGCACAATTGCAGTAGTTCTCCCTTTACTACCTTAGCCGATATAGAGGAACATAAGGTAGCAAGCACAGGAGCCGGGCAACCCAACTATTGACCAAAGACATGATTCAGAGCCAATGCATACAATGCTAAATTCAGGGTGCCGAACTATACTATAAAAAGTGTTCGGACTTTTGTTGCCATAGTATGGGGTGCTATGAAGCCCCTGGCAAACATCAAACGTACCAAAGTGTACGGGTGCTACCTGATAGGGTTTACCAGAAAAGAAAAGATAAAAAACAAAGAAAAAGAAGAACAAGTGATAAGCTAGGGCCGTAAAATTTGAGCCGCAAACTGTTCTTATTATAATTTCATTGGTGCGTTAAAGCGCGTTTATACAAGTAATGAAAGAAGCAGGAGGCTAGTTACTATGCCTTAACCAAGGGAGAGCTGCACGTGGGTCCTGAAAAATAGGTAGAGTGATTGTTAACGAAACCACCAAGAGAAGTCCCCCATATGCCTGTGTTTCTTGCCGCCTTGGTGTGTTTGTCCTTCAAGAGTACCGATGATCAGGCCATCAGATGGGGCATGCGGGATTGAAGCCTGAAAAGGAAACGAATAAAAGTGAAAGTATGTGTGTATCCGGTGTCGGTTGAGCCGCACTGTGGATCACAAGCTAGCTATGCCTCCGTTGATGCCCATGGAATTTTGAGTGCGTAGTTATGTACGCGTGGTGCGAATGCCACTACTTGACCAGGACTGAGACGGAGGCCGAATTGCTAGTCTAGCTCCTGACGAGCCGAGCTGTCCTGCTGCAGGGTAGTTTGGAACCTCTTGACGGTGTCCGTGGGCTCGGCAGCCGAATTAAGGTTTTGCTTGAGAAGGCCGCTCTGTACTTCTGCTGCTAAGGCAGCTGTGTGCTCTTCTGTACGAAGGGAGCGTTCCGTATTTCCATTGACTGTTATGACGCCACATGGATCGGGCATCTTGAGTTTGAGATAAGCATAGTGTGGCACTGCGTTGAATTGAGCAAATGCGGTTCGTCCGAGCAGCGCATGATAGCCGCTGCGAAAGGGGACGATATCGAAGATTAACTCCTCGCTTCGTAAGTTGTCCGGAGATCCGAAGACAACCTCTAGTGTGATTGAGCCCGTACAACGGGGCTCTACGCCCGGTATGACTCCTTTAAAGGTAGTCTTGGGCTTGATCCGTGATGGGTTAATGCCCATTTTGTGCATTGTATCCTGATACAACAAATTGAGGCTGCTGCCACCGTCCATGAGGACTCGCTTCAGGTGGAACCCATCAATTATTGGGTCCAGGACCAGTGCGGTTGAACCACCGTGACGGATACTGGTCGGATGATCCCGGTGATCAAAAGTGATCGGGCATGACGACCATGGATTAAATTTTGGGGTGACTGGCTCTATCATGTAGACGTCCCTGAGTGCGCACTTATGCTCCCTCTTGGGGATGTGTGTAGCGTATCATGTTTACCATTTTGACCTGAGGGGGAAACTTCTTCTATCCCCCTGTGTTCGGCGGTCAGGGCTCCTGTCGTCGTCCTCGCTTTGCGATCCCTTATCCTTGTTTTCGGAATTTAACTTGCCGGCCTGTTTAAAAACCCAACAATCTCTATTGGTGTGATTGGGTGGTTTGTTTGGGGTGCCATGAATCTGGCACGGACGGTCAAGTATGCGGTCCAAGCTACTGAATCCGGCGTTGACCGCCGTATCCTCGGTGTTGTCATTGTTGTTTCGTCGCTTGTATCTGTTGCGTCGAGACTTGTCTTTGTTATTTTTAACTTCAGGGGTGCCGGCGTCGCTTGCATTATTTTTGCTACGGGCCAGCCAACTATCCTCACTCGCGCAAAAGCAGGTCATGAGTGCCGCAAGGGCTGCCATAGATTTTGGCTTTTATTGGCCGAGGTGGCGGGTGAGCCATTCATCGCGGATGCTATGTTTAAAGGCCGCTAGGGCTTCGGCATCCGGACAGTCAACGATTTGGTTCTTTTTGGTTAGGAACCTAGTACAGAATTTCCTGGCTGACTCTCCATGTTGTTGAACTATGTGGCTTAAGTCATCGGCGTCTGGTGGCCGGACATATGTACCTTGGAAGTTGTCGAGGAAGGCTTCTTCCAAGTCTTCCCAGCTGCCGATAGAGTTTTCAGGCAGGCTATTTAACCAGTGCCGAGCTGGTCCTTTAAGATTTAGAGGGAGGTATTTGATGGCGTGGAGGTCATCTCCGCGGGCCATATGTATATGGAGAATGAAGTCTTCAATCCATACCGCGGGGT
This sequence comes from Triticum dicoccoides, assembly GCF_002162155.2. NCBI lineage: Eukaryota > Viridiplantae > Streptophyta > Magnoliopsida > Poales > Poaceae > Triticum > Triticum dicoccoides. Next base: position 215,714,315 of record NC_041392.1, on the reverse strand, counting down.
CTGTGGTTCCATCGTATGATTCTATGTTCACGGGTTTGAACCCTTCTGGGAATTCATGTTCCATGACTTCATTAGTGAAGCAATGAGGATGTGCGGCACCTCTATATCGGGCTTTATCGCGATGTAGCTCTGATGGAGTCCATCTGCGGCTTTCGGCCCACGCATCACTAGGTTTGTCACGTCCGAAATAGATGGCCGTCGTCGCGTGTCGGGGCATGTCCTCGCGATCCGTAGATCGATCTGGTATGTCCTGCTTTATTGTTCAGTTCATGCCGAAGGTCATATGTATGGCCGTGGGCTAATTTAGCCTTTGCGATGAGGCAGGGCGGGCTGGTGTTCAGCTTGAGTTGCCATTTTGTCCCGACCACGTGGTGACCGGTCAGCCGCATTGTGCGATGGTGGTATGTATTCTGGCGCCTCATCATCGAACTGAGGTAGCAATTTGCGCTTCGGGTAGCTTTTGGTTGGGCGCTTGAGGCCGTATTCTTCGGCTGCTGGGACATCAGTCGATTTATCATCGAGCAGATCTTGGTCAGCTTGAAGCTGTTGCTGCTTCTTTTTTAGGCTCCTTGTAGTGGCTATCAGCTGGCGCTTGAAGCGCTCCTGCTCAAGAGGTTCCTTAGGCATGATGAAATCCTCGGTGCGGAGGCTCGCCTCGTCCTCGGAGAGCGGAAGATAATTGCCGTCCTCCGAGTCTTCGTGCGTGGCCTGTTTTCCAGGGCTGACCTGCCCATCTTCCCGTTCATCTTGCTCAGTAGCTGTGTCAACGGGGTCTTCGTTGTCTTCGACACCTTCTGGAGTATTATCTTCTCCTGTGCCGGTGTTGCTGTCTCTACTGCGGCGTGACTTAGAGCAGTGCCGCTGACGCCGGCGCTTTGATTGTATTTCAGAAGGTTTATCCTCTACTGGGTCTTCCTTGTCATCGCCGCTGTTCTCCTTTGGTGCATCCACCATGTATACATCATACGAGGAAGTGGCAGTCCAGCGTCCGGTGAACGGCGGGTTCTAGGCCTCTTCTTCTTCGGCATCATCGTCCATACCATCGATGTTGTCGGAGCCGTAAGCAAGCGTGTCAGTTAAATCCTCGACAGTGGCTATAAAGTGGGTGGCGGGTGGGGAGCAAAATTTCCGCCATCAGCCCCTAGTTCGAACCGGACATAGTTCGACTGTGGGTCCCCCGCCAAGGACAGGTTCTTTAATGAGTTTAGCACATCGCCCAAGGCTGAGTGCTGGAAGATGTCTGCGGCGTTGAACTCGAAGATCGATAAACAATCAAGTTCGGCGTCCGCGGGCTCACATGGTTCGGAACTTATGGGCGGAGATGAGTCCGGAGTTCCGGTGACACAGATATCGTGTGAGGTTAAGTCCATGTGCAGCTCCAACGTCGGGGAATCTGTGGCCTCCGTGGTGGGGTTGAGCCTCCGATCCTTGGATGGCATAGTATGCTCCGGATCTAAGGCCAGAGCGGTTGCAGGAGCTATCTCCTAAATGCGGTCCGATGACAGATTTAGGTCATGTTCATTGAGGTGACCAGGAGCGGTCGCCGCGGTCTCAAATCCGGCAAAGATCAAATCTCCACGGATGTCCGCGATGTAGTTCAAGCTCCCAAATCTGACCTGATGGCCAGGGGCGTAGCTTTCGATCTGCTCCAGATGGCCAAGCGAGTTGCCCCGCAGTGCGAAGCCGCCGAACACGAAGATTTGTCCGGGGAGGAAAACCCGCCTGGACAGCATCGTTGTAGATGATTGAAGGAGCCACCAAACCTCTTGACGGCGACACCATGGAACTCTCAATGAAAGAACCAATGTCGGTGTCAAAACTGGCGGATCTCGGGTAGGGGGTTGCCCCGAAGGAGGCTGCCCGAAGGGAGGAACCGACAATTCCTCTCCTAAGGGGAAGAAGAGAGCCGCCTCTGACGACCCAGAAACCATGGCCTCGAAACGGGGGAGAAAATCCTTGTCAGAGGGTCCGACGCCGAGGAGTTCCTCGGCCGGACTACGCCCTCAAGGGGATCAGCCCTCCAGCGAGCCGTAAGTAGAGAGAGGTTTTCCTTTTGAGGGATGAGAGAAATCCTTGATTTATATCTGAGAAGATTAACCAAAATTTTACGTTGTAGCTCGGACCTCAGCCCTTCTCAGCAGAGCTCGTCTTCGGGGGATCTTCTTCCGGAGATGATGGAGAGCGGGATGCCTCCCCCTGCCGTACTGCCTAGCGAGGCGGGCGACCCTAAGGTGTCGTCGCGGAGGGTTTCTCTGAATCCGGCAGGGGCGGAAGATAGCTATGTGGGCTCCCAAGGCTCTCCGCGTCCGGCCTTCGAAAGAGGCCATAGGACAAGTCCGGCACCGTTTGGTGCTCGGCCGGAGGAGCTGAAGATTCTGCTGGGGCGAGCTTCTATCTCAGAGGAGCACCGTGCATTGATGGGCATGGTGATTGAAAGGATTTCATCCGCAGAAAGCGGATTGCATGAGGCCGTCAAAATTTTACTCACGGGTTTTGAGGTACGTTAGATAATGTACACTTTTGTCAGTTGCGCATAAGTAAGATGCGCCCTGTATAGATAGTAGCCCCTGAGACTCTGCGCGTTGTCAAGAAATGACGGCACGCAGAGGATCATAATTCCAGATCTAAGATGTCGCCTTTGAATGTAGGTGGCGAGGTGTCCGAAATCAAGCCGAACTGATGATGTGGCCGAACTAAAGCAGCAACTGGACGTGGCAGATGCCGACATCGCGCTTGTCAACAAGCGGCTTGATGAGGCTCAAGGTATGTAATTCTTCGGGCGGCATCATGTAAGAGGAGCTTCATGTCAGTGTCTTACAATGTGTATGCTTGACGCAGATGGTACGGCCGCCGTGGAGAATCTTAGGGCAGAACTTGCCCGAGCTAAGGAGCAAGCCAGAAAAAGCGATGCGGCTGCCGAGAAGACCCTTGAAGAGCTGAAAGCCGAACAAGATGCTCACTGCCGAAGCAAAGAAGAAATGGCCGAGATGGCCGAGAAGTTAAAGAGCGCTACAGACCGTTGCAAACTTCTTGAGAAAGAAGACCGGGCGAGACAGACGGACTTAGAGAAGGCCGTTGCCGATGCCAAGGATGCTCGCTCTGCGATGAGAGCTGCAAGGGAGGAGCTGCGTCAGGCCGAACAGATTGCGGCTGGAAAGCCCTTTATGCTGCGGAGGAAGTTTTGTGATCCGAAGTTTGCTCTGTTGGACCGGATGTGGATCGTGGAGGATACCTATCTGGATTTGGCAGCGAGTGCTGCTGATGCGACCGAACACTTTCGAGATCAGAAAGATCGCAAAGTGGAAAAGCTTTTCTGGTCGCAGTTTCACAATCCAGAGCGTCCACTGGCAGTGGATGATCGTTTGGCTCAATGGGCCGAACTGAATAGGTTGTCTGGACTCGCCATGAAGTACGTCATGGGTCACCTGTGGCCGGGGAGATCGGAGCCGAAGAGTTACTTCAGCTTGGTGCAGCAATTCCTTGACGCGGTGCCGCGTATAAATGCAATGAAGAGGTCAGCATGCATAGAGGGCGCTAGGATGGCTCTTGCCCGTGTTAAGACATACTGGGCAGAGATGGAGACCACCATTGTTGCGTCCCGAGATTCGGACAAAAGCCGAGTATCCTCCGAGCACTATTTTCAGGAAGTTCTTGAAGGCGCTCGTATAATAGAGACGCAGTGCTCGAAAGATGCTATGTTATGATAGCATATGTAATTATAAAGTAATATTTTGATAAACTGTAGTGGTCTTTTTTATACTTGTGCCTCCAAGTATTGGGAACACCTCCTATCGGCCGTTTTAAGATATATATATATATATATATATATATATATATATATATATATATATATATATATATATATATATATATATATATATATATATATATATAGAATCTGAAAGATGGCAGTCGTTGGCTTCAGCCCCCATGCACATAGTGCGGGGGTGCTCGCAGAAGACACATTTTCACACTTAACCCAACGTCTTGGTCCTACAAAGGAGGTGATAGCGCAGCGGGCCAGGCAACCGGACTATAATGCTTTAACACTTTCACTTAGCCATAGGTGTTTGACAATGAGACTCTTTAGGTAGCTCCTTGGTGGCAATTGCGCTCGTCCAAATTCGGGGCACGTGTGTGCCTGACCGGGAAGCGGCCCTTCGTTAAAGCGGAGGAATCTAATAGATTCCGATAGGTCATCGAGTGGCTGACCAGTCTCACGCTACATCATGACAGTCAGTTTTCAGCTTTCTCTACTGAGGTGCTCGCCCGGCCGAACCGGGGGCACAATCGCAGTAGTTCTCCTGGTGCTACCTTAGCCGATAGAGCGGAACGTAAGGTAGCCGAACTCAGGAGCCGGACAACCCAATATTTGACCAAAGACATGATTCGGAGCTGATGCATATAATGCCAAAACTCGCGACGCCGAACACTCCCTAAGGTGTTCGGTCTTTATGAGTGCGGGCGAAACGACACTCTTTATTAAAAAAGCCCCTAGTGTCCAGGTACGTGCAAAAATTCTGACGTGGCCACATGCCAAGACGCCAGCCTCCTCCTTGGTTATATCAGAAAGAAAAAACCAGGGGATGTGTAGCAACAAGAGACAGTAAAAAAGGTTTACGCAGGGTCTTAATCTAAAAAGAATCCTTTAGGACGGGTCCCTACTACACGTCTGCGCCTGTGTCTCTGTTGTGACATATCCTGGACGGGCGCCGCATGACGTTCATCTGTAAAAGAGAGGATCTGAGTTGAAAATGGGTCGTGCCAAAAAAAGTTTAAAATAAACAATGTATAAAGTAAGATATATTATTGTCTCTTATTGTATATGAGTGGAGCCCCTAGTGCGGGGGTATATGGCTTCCAGGCCTACATCAATGATGATTTTGCACCGAACTCATCTATCCGCGTTCGTGGTCTTTAATGACCTATTTCGAAGTTTTCTGGCCGGTGAGGCCGTTTTGCTATGGGGCTGTCAAAGAGGCCGCACAGTCCTCCACTTGGGGAGGTGCACTTTAGTGCTTCCCCTTCAAAGAGATGATGCCTCGTGGACCGGGCATCTTAAGCGTAAGAGATGCATAATGCGGTATTGCGTTAAAGCGAGCGAAAGCTTCGCGTCCCAGTAGTGCTTGATAGCGACTTGAGAACGGGATGATATGGAAGGTCAGCTTTTCGCGGCGGAGGTTATCGGCCGAGCCGAATATGACTTCGAGCCGGAGAAAACCCATACAATGGGTGTCTGGACCAGGTATTACCCCTTGAAAGGAGGTTTTGCTGCGGCGGATTCTTGCTGGGTTTATCCCCATGTGCTGGATTGTATCCTGATATATCAGGTTTAGTCCACTGCCGCCGTCCATAAGGAAATTTGAAAACTGGAGTCCGCCAATTATTGGATCGAGTATCAAGGCAGTCCAGCCTACATTCTTGATATTCCTAGAATAATCCAGCTGATCGAAGATGATTGGTTTTGACAACCAATGGCGGGACCCTTTGGGGATGGGCCGTGTGGTGCGTACGTTTACGGGCGCCGCACGTTTTGTTATGTGAAGTAAGTTCACTGTTTTTACTTCTTGTGGGAAGCTCTTTTGTTTCCTGGTGCTCTGCTTTTGGGGTTCGTCCTCGTCTTCGCTTGGTGTGTCGAGCCCCTTGTGTTCGGCATTTAGTCTGCCGGATTGTTTGAAAACCCAACAGTCTCTGTGGGTATGGTTAGCGGGCTTCCCGGAGTACTGTGTATCTGACATATCCTGTCCAGGATTTTATTTAGGTTGGATGGATCGTCCCTGTTATCCTGGGGGGGGGGGCGATTTTTCCTGTTTTTAACGTGAGCCTTTGAATCCGGCATTGACTACCGTGCTCTTTGGACTTTTGTCCTTAGTCCAGCGATGGTCCTTGTTGCGTCGTGGTTTTCCGTTTCCATCCCTAGTTTTGGATGTACTTGGTTCACTGGGGCTGCACCTTGCCAACCAGCTGTCCTCCCCTGCACAAAAGCGGGTCATGAGGCTTGTTAGTGCGGCCATTGTTCTTGGCTTTTCTTGGCCGAGGTGTCTGGCGAGCCATTCGTCTCGGACGTTATGCCTGAAAGCTGCTAAGGCTTCGACGTCCGGACAGTCGACTATCTGATTCTTTTTAGTGAGGAATCTATTCCAGAACTGCCGAGCTGATTCTCCGGGTTGTTGAGTTATGTGACTAAGATCGTCTGCATCCAGAGGGCAGACATAGGTCCCTTGAAAGTTTGCTCGGAAAGCATCCTCGAGCTCTTCCCAGCTTCCAATTGTGTTTCCGAGAAGGCTTTTAAGCCAATGCCGGGCTGGCCCTTTAAGCTTAAGGGGTAGATATTTTATGGCGTGGAGATCATCTCCTCTAGCCATGTGTATGTGGAGGATATAATCCTCGATCCAGACTCCAGGGTCTGTTGTTCCATCATATGCCTCTATGTTTACGGGTTTGAATCCCTCTGGGAATTCATGGTCCAGGACCTCATCGGTGAAACATAGGGGGTGTGCGGCGCCCCTGTATTTGGGTATGCCGGATTCTGATGATGGCTTCATAGTGTTGCTTACGAGAGCTTGCTTTCTTGGCCCATAAATGGACCTGACTGGGCCATGATGCGAATCCTTAAGTGGGTCGCATGCCGATTTAGGTGCGGTGCCGCTTGCCGCTTTATGGGGTCGTCTATCCGACCATGTGGCTTTTTCATTTTTTGAATGCGAGGGCTCTAGGGCCTCTTCGTTGAATTCAGGCAGTAGCTTTCTTTTCGGATAGCTTTTAGTGCGGCGACTGTCGCCGTACTTATCTGTGGTATTGATTACTTTGCTCCATCTAATCCGGAGTGCGTCTTCCGCTGTTTTTAGCTTCCGCTTCTGCTTCTTTAGGCTGCGTGCAGTTGCAACGAGCTTCTCGTGGAGATTCTTCTGCTCCATAGGTTTATTCGGCGTGAGGTCGTCCGGAATGCCGTTTTTGCCGGGGGAGGGATGTTCGGTTTCTCTATCCGTGTTGCCCTGTTCGGATGGTTGCTCTAAGGCCTGCTCGTCGTCTACCGGCTCGTCCTGCTCTATGGCTGGGTTTTTGTCGAGGCGGGGCTTGGGTCGGCGTTTACGCCGACGCTTTGATTGCTTTTCGGAGGGTCGATCTCCCGTCCCATCCCCTTTTTCCTTGTTGTCGCTTCCTTTAGGGGTATCCACCATGTACACATCGTGAGATGAGGTGGCTGTCCAATGCCCTATGGGCGTTGGTTCGTCGGAAACTCCTGCATCATCATCCATGCTGTCGATGTCTCCGGAGTCGAAGTTGAGCACGTCGTTTAAATTGTCGACAGTGGCTACCAAGTGGGTGGTGGGTGGGCTTTGAATTTCTTCATCGTCCGTATCCCATCCTCACTGACCGTAGTTCGGCCAGGGCTCTCCTGATAAGGAGAGAGACTTGAGAGAGTTCAGGATATCGCCACAAGGTGAGTGCTGAAAGATTTCTGCAGTGGTGAACTTCATTATCGGCGCCCCATCGGATTCGATTGGCGGGGGCGCGGGGGGTTTGGAGTCCGGGGAGGAGTCCAGATCCTCGGAGTCACAGGTAGTGTAGAGTGCGGGGCTAGCGTTCGGCTCGATCGCTTTCCGGATCGCAGCCCCTGAGGTGACGTCCAACCGTTCATCCTCGATTGGCGCAATAGGCTCCGAGTTAGGGGTCGGAACCGATGCGTATGCGGCCTCCAAGGCGCTGTTCGGCGGCAGAGCTATATCATGCCTATCGAGACAGTGCGGCGCGCTTGGCCGTGGCTCGAACCCGTCGAAGATCAAGTCTCCGCGGATGTCGGCCGTGTAGTTTAAACTTCCAAACCTGACCTGATGGCCAGGGGCATAGCTTTCGATCTGCTCCAGGTGGCCGAGCGAATTGGCCCGCAGAGCGAAGCCGCCAAAGACGAAGATCTGTCCGGGGAGAAAAGTCTCACCCTGGATCATATCGTTGTTGATGATCAAAGGTGCCATCGGGCCTAAGGGCGACGACAGAGAGGAACCCTCAATGAAAGAACCAATGTCGGTGTCAAAACCGGCGGATCTCGGGTAGGGGGTCCCGAACTGTGCGTCTAGGCCGGATGGTAACAGGAGGCAGGGAACACTTTGTTTTACCCAGGTTCGGGCCCTCTCGATGGAGGTAATACCCTACTCCTACTTGATTAATATTGATGATATCGGTAGTACAAGAGTAGATCTACCACGAGATCAAGGAGGCTAAACCCTAGAAGCTAGCCTATGGTATGATTGTTGTGTATGGAGTTGATTGACTACGGACTACAACCCTCCGGTTTATATAGACACCGGATAGGGTTAGGGTTACATAAAGTCGGTTACAATGGTAGGAGATCTTGAATATCCGCATCGCCAAGCTTGCCTTCCACGCCAAGGAAAGTCCCATCCGGACACGGGACGAAGTCTTCAATCTTGTATCTTCATAGTCCGGGAGTCCGGCTGAAGGTATAGTCCAGCTATCCGAACACCCCCTAATCCAGGACTCCCTCAGCCCTCACGACACTCATGGCCCACTTATGTGCGGGCGAGGACAGTTGGTTGGCCCATAGCAAACACAATGCAAGCGATGCCGGCACCCCTGAAGTTAAAAATAACAAAGACAAATCTCGAAGCAACATATACAAGCGTCAAAACAACAATGACAACACCGAGGATATGGCAGTCAATGCCGGATTCAGTGGCTCTAAGTCCGGTCAGTGGAAGAAGCCGTTCCAAAAGAACAATTCAGACCCATCTAGCTTGGACCGCATACTTGATCGTCCGTGCCAGATTCATGGCACCCTAGACAAACCACCCAATCATACAAATAGAGATTGCTGGGGTTTTAAATAGGACGGCAAATTAAACACTGAGAACAGGGAAAAGGGATCGCAAAGCGAGGACGATGACGAAGAGCTCCGACAACTGAACACAGGGGGACAGAAGAAGTTTCCCTCTCAGGTCAAAATGGTGAACATGATATACGCTACCCACATCCCCAAGAGGGAGCGCAAGCATGCGCTCAGGGACGTCTACGCGATAGAGCTAGTCGCCCAAAAATTTAATCCATGGTCGTCATGCCCGATCACTTTTGATCGCCGGGATCATCCGACCAGTATCCGTCACGGTGGCTCAGCCGCACTGGTCCTAGGCCCAATAATTGACGGGTTCCAACCGACTCACGTCCTTATGGACGGAGGTAGCAGCCTCAACCTACTCTATCAGGATACAGCGCGAACAATGGGCATTAACCCATCACGGATCAAGCCCACCAGGACTACCTTCAAAGGAGTCATACCAGGTGTAGAGGCCCGCTGTACGGGCTCAATCACACTAGAGGTTGTCTTCGGATCTCCAGACAACTTCCGAAGCGAGGACTTAATCTTTGATATCGTCCCCTTCCGCAGTGGCTATCACGCACTACTCAGACGAACTGCGTTCGCTCGATTCAACGCAGTACCACACTATGCTTATCTCAAGCTCAAGATGCCCGGTCCATGCGGCGTCATAACGGTCAATGGAAATATGGAACGCCCCTCCATACAGAAGAGCACACAACTACCTTAGCAGCAGAAATACAGAGCGGCCTTCTCAAGCAGAACCTTAATTCGGCTGCCGAGCCCACGGACACCGTTAAGAGGGTCCAAATTACTCTACAACAGGAGAGTTCGGCTCATCAGGAGCTCGACTAGCAATCCGGCCTCCGTCTCAGCCCCGATCAAGTGGTGGCATTCGTGCCGCGCGTACATACTACGCACTCAAAATCCCATGGGCATCGACGGAGGCATAGCTAGCTCGTGGTCCATACTACGGCTCAACCGGCATCAGATATACACATACTTTCACTTTTACTTGTCTCCTTTTCAGGTCTCGATCCCACATGCCCCATCTGGTGGTCTGGTCATCGGTCCTCTTGAAGGATAAACACACCAAGATGGCGAGAAACGCAGACATATGGGGGACTTTTTAGGTGATTCCGTTAACGATAACTCTACCTGTTTTTCAGGACCCACATGCAGATCTCCCTTGGTTTCGGCATGTTAAATAGCATGTTGCTTATCACACCACTTGTATTAATGTGCCTTGACGTACTAATTAAATTACAATGACAACAGTTTGCGGCTGGAGCTTTAGGACCCCACCTTTTTACCTTTGCACCTTTTCTGTTTTCTTTCTCTTTTTTCTCTCAGCTTCCCCGTGGATAACCCTATCAGGTAGCACCCGTACACTTTGGTACATGTGATGTTTGCCAGGGGCTTCATAGCACCCCACATTGTGGCAACAAAAGTCCGAACACTTTTTATAAGTATAGTTCGGCACCCGAATTTTGCATTATATGAATTGGCTCCGAATCATGTCTTTGGTCAATAGTTGGGTTGCCCGGCTCCTATGCTTGCTACCTTATGTTCCGCTATATCGGCTAAGGTAGTAAAGGGAGAACTACTTCGATTGTGCCTTGGTTTATCCAAAGGAGCACCTTAGTAGAGAAAGGCGGAAACTGACTGTCATAATGCAGCGAGAGCCGGTCAGCTGTTCGGAGGTTACAAATCGTTGGAGATTTCTTCCACATTACGTGAAGGATTGGTACTTCCCGATTAGACACTTATAGCACTCTAGTTCGGATACTAGGGGCTGCGCCCATGTTTTTATTGTCGAACTCCTATGGCTAAGTGAGGGCGTTACAGCCGCATAGTCTGGTTGCCTGGTTCGTTGCGCTAAACAACTCCTTCAAGGACCATCTAATTGGATCAAGATTGTTTAGATTCCATCCCGAACACCCCCGTACTACCTACATGGGGGCAGAAGCCGACGACTGGTTAACCCTTAGATTTCATACAACACGGCCGCACAGGAAGTAAAAATTTAAAAACATAACCAACATTATATTGCACAATTACTTTGTTTTATCATACAAGGTAGAGGGAGCTTGAATACATTCATTCAAAGATAGTGTCTTTCACACAATGATCCACAACAATGCGGGACCCCTCCAAGACATCGCTGAAGTATCGCTCGGGTGTGTGGTGCACCTTGCCCTCCGGCGGCCCCTCAGTCGCTAATTTGACAGCGTCCAGCTTCGCCGACCAGACTTGCAATAGGAGAAGGCCAGACGTGCGCCCTCGATGCAGATGGACCGCTTGACGACGTCCAGCCGAGGACAGGCATCCAGCAGTCGCTTCACGAGGCCGAAGTAACTGCCGGGTATAGCTTCGGCTGGCCACAACCGGATTATTAAATCCTTCATGGCCAGTTCGGCCACCCTATGCAGCTCGACCAGCTGTTTTAGCTAATCGCTGAAGGGCACCGGATGTTCTGGCGTGAGATATTGCGACCAAAACAGCTTCTCCATGGAGCTCCCTTCTTCGGCTCAGAAGAACTCTGCGGCATCAGCCACACTGCGTGGCAGATCAGTAAAAGCCCCTGGAGAACTCCGAATCCGGGTTAGTAAACAATATTTCATCTTCACATTCTTGCTTTGCATATTGAATGCCTTACCCACCGCGATCTTCCTGGCCTCCTGTATCTCCTGGAGGGCGCCCTGGGCCTCATTTCGGGCTGCCTCCGCACTCTGACAAGCCTTGGCAAGTTCGGTCTCTTGAACCGACGCATCGTGCTCCAAGGCCTTGCACTTCTTCACCGCATCCTCGAGCTCCTGTTGGACCTTGTTGAACCGGGCCTTGAGATTCTTCCGAGCGGCCTGCTCCTTGACAGCCTTCCCTTCGGCTTCAATCAGGGCCTTTTTTAGGGCCTCAACCTCAGTCGTCGCCTCTGTACACATCATGGCATTTCGGTCATTGCATATCATTTTCCTTTTTTGAATACATAACAGGTTATTACTTACCTTGTTTTTCCTGGAGCTGCCTCTTCACCTGGCCCAGCTCCTCCTTGGCCTCCGCCAGTTTCTGCTTCAGTTCGGAGACTTCGGCACTATGCGAGGCTGCGGCCAACAGCGACGCCTGTGTTTACATTTCAGAAAATTTTAGTTAGTTTCCTGCAATAGGAGATTGGTCCTCTATCCGCCTTTTTCTTTCCGAACACCGGACAGTGTCTCAGGGGCTACTGTCTACATTGGGATTTTCTCTTTTTTGCGTTGCTTACCTCAAAACCTGTCAGCAGGCTACTGCAGGCTTCGGTTAGTCAGCTCTTGGCGGACTGAACCCTTTCAATTACCATGCCCATAAGGACATGGTGCTCATCCACAATGGAAGTGCCTCGCAGCGCCTCCAGCAGATTATCCGGTGCCCCTGGTTGGACAGGGGTCACTAGCGAAATAGGCACCCCCTTCTTTCGAAGGAGGTTGCGTGCCGGATTCCAGAGCCGCATTGGTCTCCGGAATTGAGTCTGGCTGAGGGCCAAACTAAATACGGCCCTCCCCACCAGTCTCCATGGGGATTGATTCCCCTTGGTGTCCGGCGACGGAGGTTTCGCCTTCTGGCGCCTCCTGAGCCTCTCCCCCTCTTGGAACAGTCCTTCGGGATAGCACCTCCGCATCGTCCTTGGCCTTGGGGGAGTGAGCGGCTTGCGGTGAATCGCTGGCCATCGCCTTGGAATCCAGCGAGCCTCCTGACGAGGATCGCGGGGAGCTGTTGTGGGCCGGACTACAATAACCTCACCAATCATGTTAATACAATGAGGAGGAGAAACTTTATGGGCGGATATAAGTGTTAGCACTTATGATGCGGCCCGCGGCTTAGTGCGGGGGCGTTGCTCCGGACTGCTTTCAACATCCCATGCGGAGCTGCCCACGAGTGGGCCTTTCCCCTTCTTGGGCGCCTCCGCCTCCAGAATGGTGGAGGCCGCCCTCTTCTTCTTCCCTTCATCAGGGGAGGGTTGTTTTCCTCCTCCTCCTCATCGTCGTCGTCTTCGGCGGCGGAGGAATGAGTCTTATCTTCGGACGTTGCGTCCGAAGCACCCTTGCGGCAGGGGCCACTCCGGACCCCCTTGGCCTTCCCTGTGGCCTTCTTCTCCGGTGCCTTGTAGGGCGTCGGCATCAGCATCTTTGCTAAACGCGGGATGACTGGTTCTTCAGGCAGCGGAGCCGAACATTGGATCCGCTTCACCCTCTCCATCCAGTCCTGAAGAATCGTTGATGATAAAAGCTTAGACATCATCCTTGAAACAAGCAAGTAAGGGATGTAGTAAGAATAATATACCTCGTTGGCGAGGTGGTTGATGTCATGCCCGCGGTCCGAATCTGTGGCCGGCGGTGTTTCGTTGCCCTTAAAAATCAACCTCTAGGCATCCTCGTGAGTGGTTTCGAAGAGCCTCTTCAGGGTATGGTGCTTCTTCGGATTGAACTCCCATAGAGGGCGACTTCGGCTTTGGCATGGAAGAATCCGGCGAACCAGCATCACCTGGATTATATCGACGAGTTTGATATCTTTATCCACCATGCTTTGAATGCGCGTTTGCAGCGCTGTCAGATCGTCTGGCAAACACCAATTCGGGCCCTTCTCGACCCAGGAAGTAAGTCGCATGGGAGCGCCAGAGTTGAATTCGGCAGTTGCAGCCTAGGTGGCGCCACAGGGCTCAGTGATATAGAACCAATGTTTCTGCCATTCTTTTACAGTCTCCATGAAAGTGCCTTTCGGCTAGGAGACGTTGGCCAGCTTGCTCACCATGGCGCCTCCGCACTCCGCGTGCTGGCCATCCACCACCTTCGGCTTCACATTGAAGACCTTGAGCCATAGCCCAAAGTGGGGTTGGATGTGAAGGAAGTCCTCACACACAACGATGAACGCCGAGATGTTGAGGAGGGAGTTCTGGGATAGATCATGGAAGTCTATCCCGTAGTAGAACATCAGCCCCCGGACGAAGGGGTGGAGTGGAAATCCTAACCCGCGGAGGAAAGGAGGGATGAATACTACCCTCTCATTGGGCTTCGGCGTGGGAATGATTTGTCCCTGGGCCAGAAGGCGGTGGGCGATTCCCTTCGCCAGGTACCCGGCCGCCCGAAGCTCGGCGATGTGCTCCTCCTGGACGAAGGAGGCCATCCACTTGCCTTGACCTTCGGATCCGAACATGGTTGAGTGCTTGATCGAGACGGAGAAGATGAGAACTTGGGCGCTGGAGCTCAAGAGTGGAAGGGCAGAGGAAGAGAGAAGGCGTGGGTGAAGAAAAGGGATTCTTATCTCCTTATAAAGGCAGTAAATATTGAACGCCTCCCCACTCGCCTTAAAATTCGCCTACTCCCAAGGGCTGTGTAAACGACACGGTTGGGTTACCCATGCCCGTATTGATGAGAATCCCGCAATAAGAGGACATGATCTCTGCTTTGACAAGACATGCCAATGGAAATCGCATCTCAAAACACGGGATGGCAGACAAAACGGTTCGATATAGTGACCGGGCAGACGTGATGTCATGTTGTAAAAAGTTGTGAGCAGATGGGACTCGTGGAATATTATATTCTCTCTACAGTTGTGTGTGTTGTGTGTTACACGTCCGGACACGTTCAATACATACGAAGACTACCTTGGAGTTCGGAAGGAGGAACCCGCCTTGCAATGCCGAAGACAGATCTACGCGCCGGATACCTTGTCATTGAAGCCAGGTTCAGGGGCTACTGAGGGAGTCCCGGACTAAGGGGTCCTCGAGCGTCCGGACTGTTAGCCATGGGCCGGACTGATGGTCTGTGAAGATACGAAGACCGAAGACTACACCCGTGTCCGGATAGGACTCTCCTTGGCATGGAAGGCAAGCTTGACGACAGAATATGTAGATTCCTTTCTTTGTAACCGACCTTGTGTAATCCTAGATCCTCCCGGTGTCTATATAAACCAGAGGACTTAGTCCGGAGGAGATACTCATTATCATAACCATACAAGCTAGAGCTCTAGGGTTTAGCCATTACGATCTCGTGGTAGATCAACTCTTGTAATACTCATATTCATCAAGATCAATCAAGCAAGACGTAGGGTATTACCTCCATAGAGAGGGCCCGAACCTGGGTAAAACATTGTGTCCCCTGTCTCCTATTACCATCGACCTTGGACGCACAGTTTGGGACCCCCTACCCGAGATCCGCCGGTTTTGACACCGACAAGGGGGTCCCGAACTGTGTGTATAAGGTCGATGGTAACAAGAGACAGGGGACATGATGTTTACCCAGGTTCGGGCCCTCTCTATGGAGGTAATACCGTACGTCCTGCTTGATTGATATTGATGAATATAAGTACTACAAGAGTTGATCTACCACGATATCGTAATGGCTAAACCCTAGAGGCCTATCTTGTATGGCTATGGTAATGAATATCTTCCGATCCGGACTAAGCCCTCCGGTTTATATAGACACCGGGAGGATCTAGGGTTACACAAGGTCGGTTACAAAGAAAAGGAATCTACATATTTGGTCGCCAAGCTTGCCTTCCACGCCAAGGAGAGTCCCCTCCGGACATGGGTGCAGTCTTCGATCTTCGTGTTCTTCATAGCCCATCAGTCCGGCCCATGGCTAGCAGGCCGGACGCCCGAGGACCCCTTAGTCCAGGACTCCCTCAGTGGTTGCTTTGGTAAATCCTCAAGAGGTGATGGCATGAGATCAGATTCCTCATCCCATGACTACAAGAAAAGAACTTGCCACAAATGCAAGAAACCTGGTCACTACATTACTGATTGTCCTCAATTGAAGAAGGAATCAAAGAATAAGAAATACAAGGATTACATTTCTAATGACTCAAAGAATAAGAAGAAATCTTCAAAGTCCTCATCGTCAAAATCTTCAAAGTCTTCATCTCATAAGAAGAGCAGCTCCAAAAAGGCCCGAGCATTCATTGGAAAGGAAATGGACTCTGAAGCTGAATCTGAGGAAAATGAGGAAGAGGAGGCATCTAAGGAGTCAGACTCTGGTGTGGCGAGCCTAGCCCTCGCTACTACTTTCATCAGCAAGTCCATCTTCAACTATGAGGAAAATGACTTCCCCAACACTGCTGACGACGTTGATGATGACTACGCTCCCACCTATTGCTTCATGGCAAAAGGTGCCAAGGTACTCAAATATCCCTCCTCTGAATCAAGTGAGGATATATCTGATGAAAACCTCAAGCCTAGCTATTCTAAACTTGCTAAGATTGCTATGAAACAACAAAATGCTTTTGAAAAGGTTCAAAATATGCTAGACAAAAGCGATGACTTGTTGGGTGAAGAAATGGATCGAACTCAAACTCTGACAGATAATCTTCAGAGACTTCAGTCTAAGTTTGATAACCTTCAGAGTCATCATAACACTCTCTTAGCTGATCATGAGAAGCTTTCTTATGAATTTCTTCAAAGAAAGCAAGATCTTGAGAAGCTAAGGGTGAGTTATGAAGATCTTTAGAAGGAACATGATTCATTTCTAGCTCAACAGATCAGTTTCGCTCAGGTTGAATTCATTCCACCATGTTTGAAATGCATTGAAAGAGAATCTGCTAATTCTTCACCTGAAAGTTCAAATGCTTCTATTACTGCAAATTCTTCAACTATCTCTGTTATCACAAATTCCTCATCTAAGGATACCTCTAGTATCACTGACAATGCAGGGTTGAAGGAATTGTATGTGAGAGGCATGTACAAAAGCCTCAAAGGGCATCAGGCTCTTTGTGATGTGCTTAAGAAGCAGATCCTCAACAGGAACCCTAGGAAAGAGGGTATTGCCTTTGAGAGGAAACTCAATGCTGACGGGACCTACTGGAAACCTGAGAAGTATCCCAAAACCTCATGGGTTGCTGCAAAGGGACCTCCCGTAGATCCATCCACTTTATCTGGCTTTACATGTGAATCTTCATATTCTTCTGATGAGTCATTTGACTCCAACTATAAACTATTCAAAAATCGAAATGGTGAAATATTTGCTAGATATGTTGGAACTAACTATAGGAACGGCCCCCCTATGAAGAGAATCTGGGTCCCAAAAGGTGCCTTGAAAGTCTTCAGGTGAATGTCATCATGACACCACCTGTGAGGAATAGGAACCCCAGATCAAATTCTTCATATGGACCAAAGTCTTCATATGGATCCAAGTCCTCATATGGACCAAATTCCCCACGTGGATCAAATTCCTCATATGGATCAAGATCATCATATGAACATCATCGTGCTAACACTTCAGTTTCGCAGGGAAAGCCTAAGGGATATGAATATGTGCATTATTCTTCAAATCATTATGTTCATAATTCCTCGAAGAATCTCTCTGCTTATTCATATGCTTACTCTAACCCCTCTTATGTGAAACAAAGTGGACTGGCTTCGATGCCACCTTTTTCTTATGGAGCTCGCAGAATGATGAACTCTTTGCCACCCCTCCAGATGTGGGTGGTGAAGAAAAGGAACTAATCTCTTATGCACGGTAAGGTCTCCAGACAAACTTAATCGTCTGAAGAATTTGCTGGAGACCTGAATATATATGCTTGTAAGGACGCAAGCCAATCATGAATAAATGATCTTTCATTTCTCACATCGTCATACTACTATATCTGTTGTATTGTTTGATGAAATTGATCTGATGATTTTGATGTCATGTTCTTCACTGATGAAGTATATGAGTTCTTAAGATGCACTAATTCATCTGCAGGATGATCAACCCAAAGCCACTAAGTGGGTCCTCAACAGTGGATGTACAAATCACATGACCGGTGACAAGAACCTATTGATGGACACTACTTTATCTCCATCGCATCTGAAGCATATCACCTACGCCGACAAAGGGAAGAGCAAGGTATTGGGTCTAGGTAGGGTTGCAATCTCAAAGGATCGACACATGGACAAAGTCATGCTTGTCGAGTCCTTAGGGTTCAACCTCATGTCTGTCTCAATGCTTTGTGATATTGATATGGTTGTTGTCTTTGGCAAGTATCGTTGTGTTGTGATCATGGAAGCTAACAATTCCAAATCTTTGAAGGCTTTAGGAGAGGATACTTGTATATTGTTGATTTCTCTACAGGACCCCAACCTGCCACATGTCTACTTGCAAAAGCTTCAGAAGGCTGGTTATGGCATCGATGACTAGGTCATGCTGCCATGAGGAACTTGCACACACTCGCAAAGAAGAAGCATGTCATTGGCATTGAGGGTGTCAAATTACTCAAGGATCACCTGTGTGGAGCTTGTGAAGCTGGAAAGAGGACCAAGTACAAGCATCCCTCAAAGACTATCATGACTACCACTCGTCCATTTGAATTGCTTCACATGGATCTCTTCGGCCCTACTCATTATGCCACGTTCACTAATGATGCATCTTTATATGGATTTGTTATTGTTGATGACTATTCTCGTTACACATGGGTGCATATCATCACTTACAAAACTGAAGTGCAGGAAGTCTTCAAATGATTTTCCTTGAGGGCTTCAACAAACTTCAGTGTGAAGATGTGACAATGGGACCGAGTTAAACAATGCTGGTCTTGATGACTATCTTGATGAACTTGGTATTACTCATGGATTATCTGCTCCTTATACTCCTCAGCAGAATAGCATCATGGAGCGCAAGAACAAGACTCTTGTTGAGATGGCTCGCACTAGCTAGATGAATACAAGACACCTCCCCGCTTCTAGCCTAAGGCAATTGATACTGCGTGCCACATCATCAACATGGTATATCTTCACAAATTCTTCAAAAAAAACCTCATATGAACTCCTCACTAATAAGAAACCCAATGTGAGTTATTTCAAAGTCTTCGGTGCTAAATGTTGGATTAGAGATCCTCGTCACAATTCTAAATTTGCACTGAATGTTGGGGAACGTAGTAATTTCAAAAAATTTCCTACGCACACGCAAGATCATGGTGATGCATAGCAACGAGAGGGGAGAGTGTTGTCCACGTACCCTCGTAGACCAAAAGCGGAAGTGTTAGCACAACGCGGTTGATGTAGTCGTACGTCTTCACGATCCGACAGATCAAGTACCAAATGTACGGCACCTCCGAGTTCAGCACACATTCAGTCCGATGACGTCCCTCTAACTCCGATCCAGCCGAGTGTTGAGGGAGAGTTTCGTCAGCACGACGGTGTGGTGATGATGTTGATGTTCTACCGACGCAGGGCTTCGCCTAAGCACTGCTACATTATTATCGAGGTGGACTATGGTGGAGGGGGGCACCACACACGGCTAAGAGACGATCAACTTGATCAACTTGTGTGTTTAGAGGTGCCCCCTGCCCCTGTATATAAA
>NC_041392.1:215590272-215694879 GCF_002162155.2 Triticum dicoccoides | reverse complement strand
ATTAGGACTTGGGAGGGGGGAAGAAGGAAAGAGGGGGGACGGCCCCCTTTGCCCTAAACCAATTCGGTTTGGGCCTTGGGGGGGGGGGGGCGGCCCACACTTCCCTTCTTCCCTCCTTTTCCACTAAGGCCCATGTAGGCCCATTAAGCCCCTGGGGGGTTCCGGTAACCTCCCGGTACTCCGGTAAAATCCTGATTTCACCCGGAACACTTCCGATATCCAAACATAGGCTTCCAATATATCAATCTTCATGCCTCGACCATTTCAAGACTCCTCGTCATGTCCGTGATCACATCCGGGACTCCGAACAACCTTCGGTACATGAAAATGTAAAACTCATAATATAACTGTCATCATAGCGTTAAGCGTGCGGACCCTACGGGTTCGAGAACTATATAGACATGACCGAGCACGTCTCTGGTCAATAACCAATAGCGGAACCTGGATGCTCATATTGGCTCCTACATATTCTACAAAGATCTTTATCGGTCAGACCGCATAACAACATACGTTGTTCCATTTGTCATCGGTATGTTACTTGCCCGAGATTCGATCGTCGGTATCTCAATACCTAGTTCAATCTTGTTACCGGCAAGTCTCTTTACTCGTTTCGTAATACATCATCTCACAACTAACTCATTAGTTGCAATGCTTGCAAGGCTTAAGTGATGTGCATTACCAAGAGGGCCCAGAGATACCTCTCCGACAATCGGAGTGACAAATCCTAATCTCGAAATACGCCAACCCAACAAGTACCTTCAGAGACACCTGTAGAGCACCTTTATAATCACCCAGTTACGTTGTCACGTTTGGTAGCACATAAAGTGTTCCTCTGGTAAACAGGAGTTGCATAATCTCATAGTCATAGGAACATGTATAAGTCATGAAGAAAGCAATAGCAACAAACTAAACGATCAAGTGCTAAGCTAACTGAATGGGTCAAGTCAATCACATCATTCTCCTAATGATGTGATCCCGTTAATCAAATGACAACTCATGTCTATGGTTAGGAAACATAACCATCTTTGATCAACGAGCTAGTCAAGTAGAGACATACTAGTGACACTCTGTTTGTCTATGTATTCACACATGTATTATGTTTCCGGTTAATACAATCCTAGCATGAATAATAAACATTTATCATGATATAAGGAAATAAACAATAACTTTATTATTGCCTCTAGGGCATATGTCCTTCAGTCTCCCACTTGTACTAGAGTCAATAATCTAGATTACACAGTAATGATTCTAACACCCATGGAGCCTTGGTGCTGATCATGTTTTGCTCGTGGAAGAGGCTTAGTCAACGGGTCTGCAACATTCAGATCTGTATGTATCTTGCAAATTTCTATGTCTCCCACCTGGACTAGATCCCATATGGAATTGAAGCGTCTCTTGATGTGCTTGGTTCTCTTGTGAAATCTGGATTCCTTCGCTAAGGCAATTGCTCCAGTATTGTCACAAAAGATTTTCATTGGACCCGATGCACTAGGTATGACACCTAGATCGGATATGAACACCTTCATCCAGACTCCTTCATTTGCTGCTTCCGAAGCAGCTATGTACTCCGCTTCACATGTAGATCCCGCCACGACGCTTTGTTTAGAACTACACCAACTGACAGCTCCACCGTTCAATGTAAAATGTATCCGGTTTGCAATTTCGAATCGTCTGGATCAGTGTCAAAGCTTGCATCAACGTAACCGTTTACAATGAGCTCTTTGTCACCTTCATAAACGAGAAACATATCCTTAGTCCTTTTCAGGTATTTCAGGATGTTCTTGACTACTGTCCAGTGATCCACTCTTGGATTACTTTGGTACCTCCCTGCTAGACTTATAGCAAGGCACACATCAGGTCTGGTACACAACATTGCATACATGATAGAGCCTATGGATAAAGCATAGGGAACATCTTTCATTTTCTCTCTATCTTCTGCAGTGGTCGGGCATTGAGTCTTACTCAACTTCACACCTTGTAATACAGGCAAGAACCCTTTTTTTGCTTGATCCATTTTGAACTTCTTCAAAACTTTGTCAAGGTATGTTCTTTGTGAAAGTCCAATTAAGCGTCTTGATCTATCTCTATAGATCTTAATGCCCAATATGTAAGCAGCTTCACCGAGGTCTTTCATTGAAAAACTCTTATTCAAGTATCCCTTTATGCTATCCAGAAATTCTATATCATTTCCAATCAGTAATATGTCATCCACATATAATATCAGAAATTCTACAGAGCTCCCACTCACTTTCTTGTAAATACAGGCTTCTCCAAAAGTCTGTATAAAACCAAATGCTTTGATCACACTATCAAAGCGTTTATTCCATCTCCGAGAGGCTTGCACCAGTCCATAAATGGATCGCTGGAGCTTGCACACTTTGGTAGCTCCCTTTGAATCGACAAAACCTTCCGGTTGCATCATATACAACTCTTCTTCCAGAAATCCATTCAAGAATGCAGTTTTGACATCCATTCATAATCATAAAACACGGCAATTGCTAACATGATTCGGACAGACTTAAGCATCACTACGGGTGAGAAGGTCTCATCGTAGTCAATCCCTTGAACTTGTCGAAAACCTTTCGCAACAAGTCGAGCTTTATAGACAGTAACATTACCGTCAGCGTCAGTCTTCTTCTTGAAGATCCATTTATTCTCAATTGCTTACCGATCAACGGGCAAGTAAACCAAAGTCCACACTTTGTTCTCATACATGGATCCCATCTCAGATTTCATGGCCTCAAGCCATTTTGCGGAATCTGGGCTCACCATCGCTTCTTCATAGTTCGTAGGTTCGTCATGGTCTAGTAACATAACTTCCAGAACAGGATTACCGTACCACTCTGGTGCGGATCTTACTCTGGTTGACCTATGAGGTTCAGTAACAACTTGATCTAAAGTTTCATGATCATCATCATTAACTTCCTCACTAATTGGTGTAGGTGTCGCAGAAACCGTTTTCTGTGATGAACTACTTTCCAATAAGGGAGCAGGTACAGTTACCTCATCAAGTTCTACTTTCCTCCCACTCACTTATTTCGAGAGAAACCCCTTCTCTAGAAAAACTCCGAATTTAGCAACAAAAGTCTTGCCTTCGGATCTATGATAGAAGGTATAGCCAACAGTCTCCTTTGGGTATCCTATGAAGACACATTTATCCGATTTGGGTTCGAGCTTATCAGGTTGAAGCTTTTTCACATAAGCATCGCAGCCCCAAACTTTTAGAAAGGACAACTTTGGTTTCTTACCAAACCACAGTTCACAAGGCGTCGTCTAACGGATTTCGATGGTGCCCTATTTAACGTGAATGCGGCTGTCTCTAAAGCATAACCCGAAAATGATAGCGGTAAATCTGTAAGAGACATCATAGATCGCACCATATCTAGTAAAGTACGATTACGATGTTTGGACACACCATTACGCTGTGGTGTTCCGGGTGGCGTGAGTTGCGAAACTATTCCACATTGTTTCAAATGTAGACCAAACTCGTAACTCAAATATTCTCCTCCATGATCAGATCATAGAAACTTTATTTTCTTGTTATGATGATTTTCAACTTCATTCTGAAATTCTTTGAACTTTTCAAATGTTTCAGCCTTATGCTTCATTAAGTAGATATACCCATATCTGCTTAAATCATCTGTGAAGGTGAGAAAATAACGATATCCGCCACGAGCCTCAACATTCATAGGACCACATACATCTGTATGTATGATTTCCAACAAATCTGTTGCTCTCTCCATAGTTTCGGAGAATGGCGTTTTAGTCATCTTGCCCATGAGGCACGGTTCGCAAGTACCAAGTGATTCATAATCAAGTGGTTCCAAAAGTCCATCAATATGGAGTTTCTTCATGCGCTTTACACCGATATGACCTAAACGGCAGTGCAACAAATAAGTTGCACTATCATTATCAACTCTGCATCTTTTGGCTTCAACATTATGAATATGTGTGTCACTACTATCGAGATTCAATAAGAATAGACCACTCTTCACGGGTGCATGACCATAAAAGATATTACTCATATAAATAGAACAACCATTATTCTTTGATTTAAATGAATAACCGTCTCGCATCAAACAAGATCCAGATATAATATTCATGCTCAACGCTGGAACCAAATAACAATTATTTAGGTCTAATACTAACCCCGAAGGTAGATGTAGAGGTAGCGTGCTGACCGCGATCACATCGACTTTGGAACCATTTCCCACGCGCATCGTCACCTCGTCCTTAGCCAATCTTCTCTTAATCCGCAGCCCCTGTTTCGAGTTGCAAATATTAGCAACAGAACCAGTACCAAATACCCAGGTGCTACTGCGAGCATTAGTAAGGTACACATCAATAACATGTATATCACATATACATTTGTTCACCTTGCCATCCTTCTTATCCGCCAAATACTTGGGGCAGTTCCGCTTCTAGTGACCAGTCTGCTTGCAGTAGAAGCACTTAGTTTCAGGCTTAGGTCCAGACTTGTGTTTCTTCTCTTGAGCAGCAACTTGCTTGCTGTTCTTCTTGAAGTTCCCCTTCTTCTTCCCTTTGCCCTTTTTCTTGAAACTAGTGGTCTTGTTGACCATCAACACTTGATGCTCCTTCTTGATTTCTACCTCCGCAGCCTTTAGCATTGCGAAGAGCTCGAGAATTGTTTTATTCATCCCTTGCATATTATAGTTCATCACGAAGCTCTTGTAGCTTGGTGGCAGTGATTGAAGAACTCTATCAATGACACTATCAACCGGAAGATTAATTCCCAGCTGAGTCAAGTGATTATGGTACCCAGACATTCTGAGTGTATGTTCACTGACAGAACTGTTCTCCTCCATCTTGCAGCTATAGAACTTATTGGAGACTTCATATCTCTCAATCCAGGAATTTGCTTGAAATATTAACTTCAACTCCTGGCATCTCATATGCTCCATGACGTTCAAAACATCGTTGAAGTCCCGGTTCTAAGCCGTAAAGCATGGCACACTGAACTATCGAGTGGTCATCAGCTTTGATCTGCCAGACGTTCTTAGCATCGTCAATTGCATCAGCAGCAGGCCCGGCACTCAGCGGTGCTTCCAGGACGTAATTCTTCTATGCAGCAATGAGGATAATCCTCAAGTTACGGACCCAGTCCGTGTAATTGCTACCATCATCTTTCAACTTTGCTTTCTCAAGGAACGCATTAAAATTCAACGGAACAACAGCACGGGCCATCTATCTACAATCAACATAGACAAGCAAGATACTATCAGGTACTAAGTTCATGATAAATTTAAGTTCAACTAATCATATTACTTAAGAACTCCCACTTAGATAGACACCCTCTAATCCTCTAAGTGATCACGTGATCCAAATCAACTAAACCATGTCCGATCATCATGTGAGATGGAGTAGTTTCAATGGTGAACATCACTATGTTGATCATATCTACTATATGATTCACGCTCGACCTTTAGGTCTCCGTGTTCTGAGGCCATATCTGTTATATGCTGGGCTCGTCAAGTTTAACCTGAGTATTCCGCGTGTGCAACTGTTTGGCACCTGTTGTATTTGAACGTAGAGCCTATCACCCCCGATCATCACGTGGTGTCTCAGCACGAAGAACTTTCGCAACGGTGCATACTCAGGGAGAACACTTATACTATGATAATTTTAGTGAGGGATCATCTTATAATGCTACTGTCAATCAAAGCAAGATAAGATGCATAAAAGATAAACATCACATGCAATCAATATAAGTGATATGATATGGCCATCATCATCTTGTGCTTGTGATCTCCATCTCCGAAGCACCGTCATGATCACCATTGTCACCGGCGTGACACCTTGATCTCCATCGTAGCATTGTTGTCGTCTCGCCAATCTTATGCTTCCACGACTATCGCTACCGCTTAGTGATAAAGTAAAGCATTACAGGGCGATTGTATTGCATACAATAAAGCGACAACCATATGGCTCCTGCCAGTTGCCGATAACTCGGTTACAAAACATGATCATTTCATACAATAAAATTTAGCATCATGTCTTGACCATATGACATCACAACATGCCCTGCAAAAACAAGTTAGACGTCCTCTACTTTGTTGTTGCAAATTTTACGTGGCTGCTACGGGCTTAGCAAGAACCGTTCTTACCTACGCATCAAAAACCACAACGATAGTTTGTCAAGTTGGTGCCGTTTTAACCTTCGCAAGGACCGGGCGTAGCCACACTCGGTTCAACTAAAGTTGGAGAAACTGACACCCGCCAGCCACTTGTGTGCAAAGCACGTCGGTAGAACCAGTCTCGCGTAAGCGTAGGCGTAATATCGGTCCGGGCCGCCTCATCCAACAATACCGCCGAACCAAAGTATGACATGCTGGTAAGCAGTATGACTTATATCTCCCACAACTCACTTGTGTTCTACTCGTGCATATAACATCAACGCATAAAACCTGGCTCTGATACCACTGTTGGGGAACGTAGTAATTTCAAAAAAATTCCTACGCACATGCAAGATCATGGTGATGCATAGCAACAAGAGGGGAGAATGTTGTCCACGTACCCTCGTAGACCGAAAGCGGAAGCGTTAGCACAACGCGGTTGATGTAGTCGTACGTCTTCACGATCCGACCGATCAAGTACCAAACGTACAGCACCTCCGAGTTCAGCACACGTTCAGCCCGATGACGTCCCTCTAACTCCGATCCAGCCGAGTGTTGAGGGAGAGTTTCGTCAGCACGACGGTGTGGTCACGATGTTGATGTTCTACCGACGCAGGGCTTCGCCTAAGCACTACTACAGTATTAACGAGGTGGACTATGGTGGAGGGGGGCACCGCATACGCTAAGAGACGATCAACTTGATCAACTTGTGTATCTAGAGGTGCCCCCTGCCCCTGTATATAAAGGAGCAAGGGGGGTGCGGCCGGCCAAGAGGAGAGGCGCACCGGAGGAGTCCTACTCCCACCGGGAGTAGGACTCCCCCCTTTTCCTAGTTGGATTAGGACTTGGGAGGGGGGAAGAAGGAAAGAGGGGGGCCGACCCCCTTTGCCCTAAACCAATTCGGTTTGGGCCTTGGGGGGGCACTCCCCACACTTCCCTTGCTTCCCTTCTTTTTCACTAAGGCCCATGTAGGCCCATTAAGCCCCCGGGGGGTTCCGGTAACCTCCCGGTACTCCGGTAAAATCCCGATTTCACCCGGAACACTTCCGATATCCAAACATAGGCTTCCAATATATCAATCTTCATGTCTCGACCATTTCGAGACTCCTCGTCATGTCCGTGATCACATCCGGGACTCCGAACAACCTTCGGTACATCAAAACATAAAACTCATAATATAACTGTCATCGTAGCATTAAGCGTGCGGACCCTACGGTTTCGAGAACTATGTAGACATGACCGAGACACGTCTCCGGTCAATAACAAATAGCGGAACCTAGATGCTCATATTGGCTCCTACATATTCTACGAAGATCTTTATCGATCAGACCGCATAACAACATACGTTGTTCCCTTTGTCATCAGTATGTTACTTGCCCGAGATTCGATCGTCGGTATCTCAATACCTAGTTCAATCTCGTTACCGGCAAGTCTCCTTACTCGTTCCGTAATACATCATCCCACAACTAACTCATTAGTTGCAATGCTTGCAAGGCTTAAGTGATGTGCATTACCGAGAGGGCCCAGAGATACCTCTCCGACAATTGGAGTGACAAATCCTAATCTCAAAATACGCCAACCCAACAAGTACCTTCGGAGACACCTGTAGAGCACCTTTATAATCACCCAGTTATGTTGTGAGGTTTGGTAGCACACAAAGTGTTCCTCTGGTAAACGGGAGTTGCATAATCTCATAGTCATAGGAACATGTATAAGTCATAAGAAAGCAATAGCAACAAACTAAACGATCAAGTGCTAAGCTAACGGAATGGGTCAAGTCAATCACATCATTCTCCTAATGATGTGATCCCGTTAATCAAATGACAACTCATGTCTATGGTTAGGAAACATAACCATCTTTGATCAATGAGCTAGTCAAGTAGAGGCATACTAGTGACACTCTGTTTGTCTATGTATTCACACATGTATTGTGTTTCCGGTTAATACAATTCTAGCATGAATAATAAACATTTATCATGATATAAGGAAATAAATAATAACTTTATTATTGCCTCTAGGGCATATTTCCTTCACTGAAAGCACATGAAGGTTTCATGCTTGGTTACGGAAAGGACTCGCACACCTACAGAGTCTTTAACACCTATCACCGCAAGGGTATTGAAACTGTAGATGTGCAGTTCGATGAAACTAATGGCTCGCAAAGAGTGCACCTACCTCCTGTGCTAGATGAAATGTCACCTGAGGAATCCATTAAATTCAAGGCTACTGAGGATGTCATTCCTATCGAAGAATCTGCTAAAGAAGTCATTCCAGAACATGAAGAACATCATGCTTATGCACCTGAGGAAAATGGCTCTGAAGAAAATGCTGAGCCCACTCAACGTCGTCAACCCGCTCATCCTCGCGTCGCAAATGAAGTACAAAATGAGAAAAATCATCAATGACATCAAAGCACTAGGTGCTCTCACACGCTCAAAGGCTTCTCATTTGTCTAACTTTTGTGTGCACTTTGCTTTTGTCTATATCACAGAGCCAACAAAGTAGATGGGGCATTTCTAGAGCTTGAGTGGATTCAAGCGACGTAAGAGGAATTACATCAGTTCGAGCTCAACAATGTCTGGGAACTCGTCAAGCGACCAGACCCTCGCAAGCACAATATCATCGGTACCAAATGGATCTACCGCAACAAGCAAGATGAAAATGGCCTTGTGGTGACGAATAAGGCTCGTCTTGTAGCTCAAGGCTACACACAGGTTGAAGGAATTGATTTTGATGAAACTTTCGCACCTGTTGCTAGACTTGAGGCTATTCGCATATTGCTTGCTTATGCTAACCAACATAATATCATCTGATATGAAATGGATGTGAAAAGTGCATTCCTTAATGGTAATCTTGAGGAAGAAGTATATGTTGCTCAACCCCCAGGTTTTGAAGATCCTAAGCATCCTGACCAAGTCTTCAGACTCAATAAGGCCCTCTATGGCCTCAAGCCGGCCCCTCGGGCGTGGTATGATACCTTGAAGGAATTCCTCATGAAGAAAGGCTTCAAACTCGGTTCACTTGACCCAACTCTTTTCACCAAAACCTATGATGATGAATTATTCGTGTGCCAAATATATGTTGATGATATTATCTTTGGCTGCACTAACCAATGTTGAAGTGACGAATGTGCATATATGATGAGTGAGGAATATCAAATGTCTATGATGGGAGAATTGAAATTCTTCTTAGGTCTTCAAATTCTTCAATAGCGCAACGACATCTTCATATGTCAGGAGAAATACCTCAAGGATGTATTGAGGAAATTTGGCATGCAAGATTGCAAAGGCGTCAAAATCCCTATGCCCACAAATGGTCATCTATGCACTGATGAAAATGGTATAGACTTTGATCAAAAGGTATACTGCTCCATGACTGGCTCTTTATTGTATCTATGTGCATCTAGGCCAGATATTATGCTTAGTGTTTGCATGTGTGCCCACTTTGAAGCTACACAGAAGTAATCACACCATAAGGCCGTGAAGCATATTCTTCTATATCTAGCTCACACTCCAACACTTAGATTATGGTATCCCAAGGGATTGACTTTTGATCTCATTGGATATTCTGACTCCGACTATGCTAGTGATCGTGTGGACCACAAGTCAACATCAGGCACATGCCATTTCCTCGGACGATCGTTAGTATGTTGGTCCTCGAAGAAGAAGAACTGTGTATCACTCTCTACCGTTGAAGCTGAGTACATTGCTGCTGGTTCGTGCTATGCTCAATTGCTATGGATGAAGCAAACCCTCAAGGAATATGACATCAATGTGAAGAATGTGCCACTCTTGTGTGACAATGAGAGTGCCATCAAGATTGCTCATAACCCAGTTCAGCACTTGAAGACAAAGCACATCCAGATTCATAATCATTTTCTTCGAGATCATGTGTTGAAGGGCGACATCTCTATTGAGCACGTGAAGACTGAAGAACAACTAGCAGATATCTTCACAAAGCCCTTGCATGAGAAGAGATTTAGCAAGTTGCGGTTGAGCTAAATATCTTAGAATCTTCGAATGTTCTTTGAAAAGGACACACATCCTAACATTTATGCAAATTGATGACTTAGATGTGCAACCATGAAGTAATGTTTCTCTTCAATCAATGAAGACTAACCCTCTAAGTGTGAAGAAATTAACGAAGAATTTTATTTTTAGAGCCCTAAGACAATTGTACGCGACGTCTGAAATCATCATTCTTATATGGTGGGTCACGCCACCAACAAAAGTTGTAAATCTTCAATTTGAGTTTTTTTTTCTTTCAGTTTTTGAAATTCCTCAGTTTGTTCAAATTCTTTAACTTTACAAGTCTTCACTCTTTCTGACTATGTTCTTCATTGACTATATATATATATATATATATTTGAGTTTTCAAGTCCTCTACAACATTCACTTATTGCTATTTCTTCAAGTTGACTTTTTTGCTAAGTGAATGTGATCGGACACTTCCCCCTCTATGCTAAACTCAATCCAGTCTATTCAAAATTCTTCATTTGCATTCTATTTGAAACCCATTCAAAATCTTCACCGCGTCCTTGTCAGCTGAAGAATTTGCGAATGAAACTTTAAAATTTTCATATCTCAATTTCCGGCTTTTGCCGCTCAAACCGTTCCGCATCCCACAATAAGATTATTCTATTCACCCACGATCTCACATGATCTCCTCTTCAAAGTACGTGGGTAACACATGTCGCTAGGATGAGAAGGGTCAGGGGCACGTCCATCCATTTTACTCGGACGAGCGGTTTTTCACTTTGGACATAAATACCCCATCCTCCTCTTACCTCATTTACCCCGCTCGATCTCACTCCCCTCGCTCGAGCTCTCTGACCTAGCACCGTCACTACCTTTCATCGTTGCCGGTTAGGAAGAGCTTCACTGCCTCGACCTCGTCGCCTTCGTACTCGCGCCGTCCGCGGAAATCTTCACTCCACCGCCGCCATAGCTGTCTTCCGCCGCCAAGTTAGGGCGTGGAAGATCTGAATGGATGAACTTCTAAACTTCAACTCCCAGTTCGTCGTGTTCTTCGTCAAGGGTAAATAAAATCTATTTTTACCGCCCTTGTTGATTCTGATGATCTCCACAAAATCTTCAAAAGGTGTTTATTCTTGAACTTCCACACTCTTAAACACCACACATGCATTTGTTCCTTGATTTGTTTCTCTAAGCAACGTTTTTCTTCAAGATTCTTCAATTGTGTGGATTTTCAGCCTATACAACTCTGGAACTTAAGTCAAATACCGCTTAGTGAAATTCCTCAAGACGCTCCTGGTCAAATTCCTCAAACTTGATTCTTTTGCAAAAACTTCTGAGAATGCATGTGACCTCTCCAAATTCTTCGCACCTATACTCTGTTCACAGGTACTCATGTCCGCCGCTGAATCTCTAGGTTCTCATGAACTTAACTCATTTGCAGCGTCCCTTGAATAAAAATTACATACCTTGTTAGAGAATTCTATTGTTAAAAATCCTCAGCTGAAGAAAATGGCTGATGGCAAAAGACCTCAGAAGGTAGGACAGAGACCAGAAGCAAAAATGCTTTTGAAATTCCTAATGACATTTATGAGGAATATTGCACTCCTGATGAAGCCAAACATGGCAAGGAGAACAAAAATCAGCGCAAGGTGCGCATACAATGGATTGAGAGGAGAAGGGCCAGAGAATGGAGGGAGTACAGATATGTGTCGGTGGGAACGACACCTATGGGATCACAAGAATCCCTACTACGGTTAGCGGGGCGCGGGGTCGTGAGAAGAGCGGATCAAACAGATAGTACACAGTTTGTTTATCTAGGTTCGGGCCGCGAGGATGCGTAAAACCCTACTCCTACTTTGGTGGATGTATATTCCTGTTCTTGAGCTAGCTCTGGGGCATTAGGAGCTCCAAAAAGCCGAATCCTTCTCCTGGTCGCCTCGGGCCTCCTTTTATAGAAAAAGGGGTCGCCACAGTGGCATACAAGAGATGGAAAGGGTACAGTGATGCGAGGTTATCCCTCGCATTACATGACAAGGTGCATTTAATGCGTCTTGCTTAGGTGTCCTTGCTTTATCTGGAAGGGGGAGAAACCTGTCTCATCCGTCGCCGCTCCTTCTTGTGTCGACACGCGCCCTGGCGAGCGATGCCTGTGATGCCATGTAGGTAGGTAGGCAGCTGAGGTGGCGCAGTGGTGGGTCTTCACGAAGATCTGCATGCCGCCACGCAGGTGCCTGCCCAGCTGGTTGGGTCGGCAGCTGTATGCGTACGATGGTGGAGGTTTAGTCGGCGTGGGCCTGATGGTGGCCCTGCGGATGTCCTCGGCAAGGGCCTTGCCGGGGCCCCGGCAAGGGTCTTGCCGAGGTGCCTGCTGTCATCCCCGGCAAGGCGCTTGCCGGGGGTCTCGTGGTCTTCCCTGGCTGGTATCTCGCCAAAGGTCGTCGTCTTCTTAGTGCGTATCTGATCTTGAATGTCTCCACAAAGATCTGCATGCCACCACGGGGATGTCTCCCGAATCCTTGCCCCTTGGGGGCAGTGGACTCAAGGGTAATTTGCTCCGTAGGCGTGGGGCGAGTCGCCGCGGCAAGGGTCTTGCCGGGGTTGCCAAAGCTGTCACCCGGCAAGGATCTTTCCGGGGGAGTCTGCTTCGTCCCTTTTGCTCTTCGTGGTCTTGGCCTTGGCGTCGTCCTAGTTCCCTTGAGCTTCGGTCTTTCCCTGGCTTACCTCCCTTGCCTTGCTTGGTGTGGTGGCGCCCGTGGCTCAGACTGCTCGTGCACAGTTATAGGGGTACAAAAAAAGTGTACCCCTCTTTTTGTACACCGACAGGAACCCCCGGGCCTGGGCCACACATAAGCGCAACGTGTTGTTGGGCTAGGCCCAAAAATGGTGCGCGGGCAGGCGGGGCGTTTTTTTACCGCGGTAAGATTTTTCGCCTGTTGCGCTTCCCACGACTCCTGCGCGTGGCACGGCGTGGGGAGGTGCGTGTGATGTGGGCGGCATGCGTGGGGTTGGTTCTCGCGGGCATGCGTCACATCACAGTTAATGTGAAAGGAGGCGGCCCGTGTTTTCCCCCATAAAAAAGGAATAACCGTGGGCGCGCTGCTCACTTTCTCCTCTTTCCTCGTGCCTTCTCCAATCTCAGAGCCGCAGTTTCCTCTCTTCCTTCCTTCCTAAGCTTCCGCCGTCGCCCGCCGTCGTTGCTTCGCCATCCCCCTCCCTCAGTCCTCTAACTTTCTTAGCCGCCATGGCGCCCAAATCCGTCAAGGGCAAGGGGGTGGCCAAGGGCGCTGGGACTGTGGAGCCACCGGAGAGTGC
Organism: Triticum dicoccoides; assembly: GCF_002162155.2. NCBI lineage: Eukaryota > Viridiplantae > Streptophyta > Magnoliopsida > Poales > Poaceae > Triticum > Triticum dicoccoides. The sequence goes on along the minus strand of NC_041392.1, from coordinate 215,681,456 downwards.
GCTATTGGGGGACCAGATGAAGTCCGCCTTTTTCTTCCCCTCGACGGTTGATGTTCGTGAGCTCCGGGCCTCCTTCAGGCCTCTATGGGGAGTGAAGATGGGGGGAGAGAATTCGGGACATTCGGCGACGCGCGTCATTCCTACCGCTTGCGCCGATCCTGCCCCAAATCGGTATCCCTTTTTCGTCGATTATCTTTCTTGCGGGTTATGCCCCCCTTTTTCCGATTTCTTCTGTGACATTATGCACACCTTCGGCTTTCGCCTCTTGGATTTTACTCCAAATGCGGTGGCGTGCATGGGTTTCTTTGCGCATCTTTCCGAAGGCTTTGCCGGGGTGCAGCCCAACACGACACTCTTCCGCCATTATTTCTCCCCTCGGATCCAGCCGGGAGGTGCCGTCTCTGGTTGCGTCACCTGGATCCCAAGATCCAAGGGGGCGTACCCGGACGGTGCCGTGAAGGAGAGGTGGGAGGAATGGCGTGGCCGATGGTGCTGGATTGAAGATGAAGACCCGCCGGAATTCTGCAAGGTCCGCCAACTGCCGCCGGTTCGTGGCAGCGATTGGGGTGATGTCGACGCCGCCGACGGGAGGCTCACTGTCGCCACCACCAGGATTCTTCGGCTGACCCGGGCTGGACTCACCCTTGAGATGATCGGGGCGGACTTCATTCGCCGCCGGATCGCCCCGTTGCACAACAAGGGGAGGCCAGCCTGGCTCTTTACGAATCCGGCTGACATTATGCGACTCCGCCCTGGCCTCGACCATAATTTCACGGTGATGGCGCATGCCCACTTCTGCCAGTGGCTTTTTCAGCTTGATGTGGGTCACGACGGCGAGGTCGAATGGACCGGCAAGACCGCGAGGGCTGCCGCAAAGGTCGGCAAGGCCCTCAAGGGGCCGTTTTTCAAGTTGCCAGCGGGGGTGGTCCCGTTGTGCAATAATTCACGTCGGTCCGAGATCATCACTATGATGCCGGACTGTAATGCGCACGGCCCTGTCCCGAGCTGGAAGGAGCCGAAGGATGCGGATGTGCAGCAATTCTTTGACACCCTGATCGAGGTATATGTCAATGCTGACACCGAGCGGTGGCTTGTCATGGACACTACCCAGGCAGAGCTGGACTACATCGCCACTAGGGCGAGGGAGGCACAACTTGCCATGGAGGCCGGCAGCACCGGGGGTGTGGAGGACAAGGCCGCAACGACTGCGGAGGAAGAGGAGCTCACCTGGTGGGCGGCGGCCTCCGGGGAGGTTAGCATCGCCGACATGGGAGCTCCGCTTGTCCAAGATGCGGCCGACGAGTTGTCGGGGGAGGAGGATGTGGCGGCGGGCTCGACGCCAGCCAGGGGAAGAGGGCGAGTCCTGCGGCGGTCTGGCTCCGGTGAGCCGGTCTGGCCCGGTAGGGCTACGTGGCCTCAATTGACCCTGGAGGGGTCCGGGCGTCACACAAGGGCCACGGCAGCGAAGAGGCTGATGAAGGCCGCTGAGAAGAAGACAACAGTCCCTTCCTCATCTGGGCGCGCACAAACCCCGCCTTCTTCGCCTCGTCCGGCAGATGTCGATTCGGATGTCGACGCGGAGGTCACTTTTAATCTCGGGCCTCTCAGCCCGAAGAGGAAAAGGAAAGTGGTGGAAGAGGAGGAGATGGATGACGAGTAAGTACTCCGTTCCTTACTGCCATTTCCATTCCCCCAAATTAAGTCACCTCTCCTGATCCATTTTTGCTTTTGCAGGTATGCAGAGACGTTGGCCCAGAGGGTGAAGAGGGCGAAGGCCTCAGCAAGCAGTCAGCACCCGGTTGGGGCTTCAAAGACGCCACTGGTGGTGTTGAGCAGCCCGGACAGCAGCCCCCGGCACAGCCCCCAGTGTAAGTTCGTCACCCTCCTCTTATTCGACATGTGGTAGGCGTTCGATGCTATGGTGTTGAACTTGTCGGGTTTGCAGGAGGGGAGCGGCAGCAGGAGGAGCCGCAGAGGGCTACCCCCAACACACCACCCCCATCGACTACATCGCCACGAGGGGCGTCCCCGGCAAGGGCATCAAGCACGGAGCCCACACCCATGGAGGAAGAGGGGAACTTGGGCGCTGGTGACTCTGCCACGGCGCCAAATGCTGGCGGGGAGGGGACTTCTGCTTCACAGCCTGGCACTGGTGAGTCGCCTGTCCTCCGTCTCTGTTTTTCCCTTACTCTTTTTCTTGGCTTCATTGCTCCCATTACTGCCCAGGCCCTCCTTCAATAGATATGGAGGACGTGGATACTATTGTTGGGAATATTGCTGAGGAGGCCGCGGCGGAGGCCGACAAGATTGCCGCCGAGGAGGCCGCTAGAGATGCTGACAAGGTCGTCGCCGATGAGGCCGCCAAGGATGCTGCCGAGGACACCGCTGCGGGGCCACCAAGGCGACCAGCGAGGCTTCTGCCGAGGGTGCCAGCGGTGGGCCTGCCGGGGAAGCCGGCAAGGCCACCGCCAAGGAAGAGGTGGTTGATGATCAGCCTCCCTCCTACTCAACCTCGGGCCCCGGCAGATATCTGAAGGTGGGCAATGATCTTTTCATCCATCTTCCAGGGGCGTTAAGTTCCCGAGCGCCCGCCGAAGGGGAAGTCTTTGACGGCGAGGTGCTTGCTGCCACCGGGCTTGAGGTGGTCGATGAACCGGGCATTGGCGGTGATGGTTCTCCAGAAGAGCAGCTTTTCCGTGCCATGGGGGCCAATTTCCGAAAGCTCCAAGTGCTCTACCGTGCTCACCTGGACAAGGTCAAGTCCAGGATGGCAACGGTGGACAAGGCGGAGGTGGACTTCAAGGCGCGCGTTGCTGAGACGCAGACCTGGTTTCACCAGACTCGCGAGGAGCAGAGGGCCTTTCAGGGGGAATTGGCCAAGCGCGATGTAGAGCTCACCATGAAGATGGCTGACATCGAGAAGGCCCAGGAAAAGGCGACGAACTTGGCTGCTGCGGCCGAGGCCGCCCGGAACCAGCATCAAGCCGCATCGGATTCCCAGGAAGAGGACCTCTCCGTGCGTGAGGCGAAGCTTGCCGCAACGCTCCGCGGCAAGGATGAGGAGCTCGAGGCCCTTGTCGTGCGACAGACTCGCGAGCTGGAGCAGAGGCACAAAGAGGCACTCGATGCCCAAGCTCTGGCCCATGCCGGCAAGGTGAAGGAGTTGGAGGTAGAGCGGGACAAGCTGAAGGAGCAGGCCCTCAAGCTGTCCAATGAGAAGAGCACGCTCAACAGCGCCTTGGTAGAGGCGCAAGGAGCGGCATCAGCAGGGCTGGGGAGCTCTCTGAAGCGCAAAACTCCATCAGAGATCTCAAGCTGAAGCTGGAGAATCTCGAGAAGATGGTGTTGGGGAGCAGAGCTCGGGAGGAGACCTTGACCAGGAGCCTGGAGGAGGAGAAGCAGCTGCGGGCGAACAAGGCCGCCTTCCACCAGGAATATGTGGCGGGCGAGAACAGATGGATCAACCGTCTGGAGGACGTCGCCGGCAGGGTCACCTCGCAGTTGGCCACCATGGGGATGCCAAATGTGAGGTATGCCCCTGAGCGCAGCGGGACCGTTAACGCCAAGCTGACCCAGTTCTTCGAGGGCGTCCTTGGAGCCTTGGCTTATCTTCACTCCAACAGAGCGGCCATGTTGGCTGGGGAGGCCCGGCGACTTTGCCGGGGGGCCATGACCAAGGTCCTCGCCAAGATGGCGTACTGGAATCCCGACCTCGACTTCGAAGCCGCGATGGATAGCTTGCAGGATGGTACTGACCTCACGGTGCTCAAGGAGCGCATCAAGCCCATCATTAGCAGTATCGACGAAATCAAGAGGGTGGAAGGCCAGCGCCGGGATTAGGCATCCCGTTCTTCTTCGCCGCTGCAGGTTCCCGACCAAGACAAATTTTATCTTTAGTTAGAACCACAACAATGATGTGATGTAACATAACTTTTGCAGTACTCTTAATTTTCATGCACGTTATTTCCCTGTTCAATTTCTCTTTGTATGCGCGCCCTATGTTGATTGGGTAGGTTAGCCGGCGCAGAAGCCCCTAGCGACGTTTTGGGGACGGATCCCCATGGGCCTGCCGGGTATGCGTGCTGCCAGACGAGCCACCTTACCGTTCTGAACGTGGCCGCTCGAACTGTCGAGCTTCACTCGAGTCAGAATCGAGAGCATTGTTGATCGCGGAAGGCTACTCTACCATTCTCGACGCAGCCGCTTGAGCTGTTGAGCGGACTCGAAACAGGGCAAGGGCGTTGCCGATCATGGGAGAGCCCCCTGGCGTGCAGGTTTCTCATACAAAGGCGTGACATCTCCGGGGGGGGGGATAATCTCATATAAGAAGGATAGACCAAATAAGGGTTCAGTGCAACTTAGCTTCTGTTTGCAGTCGCTCGAGTGTCGATCTTCTGGCCTCCTTTCTTCTCCAAGGGCCACGAAGACGAAGGAGTGCTGGGCTAACTGCTAGAGCCAATTCTCACAACTGCACCCCCTACCTGGCGCGCCAAAGATGTCGGTGGGAACGACACCTATGGGATCACAAGAATCCCTACTACAGTTAGCGGGGCACGGGGTCGTGAGAAGAGCGTATCAAACAGATAGTACACAGTTTGCTTATCCAGGTTCGGGCCGCGAGGATGCGTAAAACTCTACTCCTGCTTTGGTGGATGTATATTCCTATTCTTGAGCTAGCTCTGGGGCATTAGGAGCTCCAAAAAGCCGAATCCTTCTCCTGGTCGCCTCGGGCCTCCTTTTATAGAAAAAGGGGTCGCCACAGTGGCACACAAGAGATGGAAAGGGTATAGTGATGCGAGGTTATCCCTTGCATTACATGACAAGGTGCATTTAATGCGTCTTGCTTAGGTGTCCTTGCTTTATCGGGGACGGGGGAGAAACCTGTCTCGTCCGTCGCCGCTCCTTCTTGTGTCGACACGCGCCCTGGCCAGCGATGCCTGTGATGCCATGTAGGTAGGCAGGCAGCTGAGGTGGCGCAGTGGTGGGTCTTCACGAAGATCTGCATGCCGCCACGCAGGTGCCTGCCCAGCTGGTTGGGTCGGCAGCTGCATGCGTACGGTGGTGGAGGTTTAGTCGGTGTGGGCCTGATGGTGGCCCTGTGGATGTCCTCGGCAAGGGCCTTGCCGGGGCCCCGGCAAGGGTCTTGCCGAGGCGCCTGCTGTCATCCCTGTCAAGGTGCTTGCTGGGGGTCTCGTGGTCTTCCCTGGCTGGTATCTCGCCAAAGGTCGTCGTCTTCTCAGTGCGTATCTGATCTTGAATGTCTTCACAAAGATCTGCATGCCACCACAGGGATGTCTCCCGAATCCTTGCCCCTTGGGGGCAGTGGACTCAAGGGTAATTTGCTCCGTAGGCGTGGGGCGAGTCGCCGCGGCAAGGGTCTTGCCGGGGTTGCCAAAGCTGTCTCCCGACAAGGATCTTGCCGGGGAGTCCGCTTCGTCCCTTTTGCTCTTCGTGGTCTTGGCCTTGGCGTCGTCCTAGTTCCCTTGAGCTTCGGTCTTTCCCTGGCTTACCTCCCTTGCCTTGCTTGGTGTGGTGGCGCCCGTGGCTCAGACTGCCCGTGCACAGTTATAGGGGTACAAAAAAAAGTGTACCCCTCTTTTTGTACACCGACAATATGTGACTCCCAAGTACATGAAGAAATTCGCAGTACACCCTCCATGCCCAAAACCTCCATTGGCACCAGGCCAAGTTGCTGATCCCTCTAGCATTAGAAGAGGTGAGGAAATTCCCAAGGAGTGGGCAAAGCGAAGAGCCAAGTTGGCCAAAATGGCCAAAGAAGCAGTGAAGAAATTCAATGAAGATTCTGATACTGCCGCTGCTGAGGCCTCTGTTAGCAAGCCCAAGAAGGCTATGCCTAAGAAGCCCGCACACAAGCGCAGTTCCTCAGCTAGAATGCCCTCATGGCCAAGTTCCTCAAAGCTCTCATGGACAGTGCCTCACTCCACTTCCTCAAAAGCATCTCCAGCCCCATCTGCAAAATCCTTAGTGGCTGCTGCAAAATCCTCGGCACCTGCGCATCTTGCCTCTTGCCAAAGGACCACGGGCATCCCTATTGCCTCGGGACCATCTGCAAGTTCTTCAGCTCCTCCACAGTCTTCAACAGCTCCAACCTTGCTGAATACAAAGGCCACTGCTGGACGAGGCAGAAGGCCAAGTCCTCACAAGAAGCAGGTCGCCTTCCAAGTACCGTCTAGTGAAGACAAAGCTGATGATGAAGAATTGGTTGAAATCATCAGAGACAGACAACAAAGGGCCGCTAGAGCCAAAGGCAGTGTTGTGCCCCTCATGTTGGATCCAAAGTTGATCCTTGGCTTCATTGACATATGGCACAAGGACCCAAATACTCCCCTGCCCGATCTGAACCTCACTCCTGGCCAAAGTCATATGTTGACGGCCTTCATAAATGAAGAAAAATGGAAATTTGAACAGGGGAGGAAAGTGAAGAAAGCTCAGTACAAGAAAGAGCGCTTTCTGAAGAACAATGTTCTGAAGCTATCACCTGATGAACTTTTAGCTCTGCAAACAGAAATCAAGGGACTCAATGATGAATTTGACAAATACTATGCTGATTGGCTGGGAGCCAAAGTCAGATTCGTCAAGCTGACCAAGACATTCACGCCAAATGTTGCAGTCTCATCGCAACATGACATTCCTCAGGCTGAGGCATCTGCTCAGCCTACTGAAGAACATGCAAGTGCAGTTGATGAAAATCAGGTTGTTGATGATTCTGAAAGCACCAGGGCTGATGAAGAAATTCCAGCCACTGAAGAAACTTCTAGGTCAACCTCTAGTGTTGCGCTTGAAGAACAAGCCAGGCCAGTTGAAGCATCTGCTACTGTGCCTGAGGAAACTGAACAAGTCAGGGCAATTGCATCAGTTGCCCTGAAGAAATTGCACCTAACAAATGACAAGCATTAACCTTCCTTCTACATCAAAAGCGAAGAAGACCAAAGCTGCAGAGAGGGTAGCTATGAAGAAAAGGAAAGCATCTACATCCTCAGAGTCTTCAGCACCAAAGAAAGTGAAGAGTTTGATGAGCTCTTATGCCCATCCCATAGATGTTGTTCCAATATCGAGCATGCCATCAAAGAAAATTGTTCCCTTTGGTGAGGAATATGTGATTCCTAGTGAATCAAATGAAGAAGATCCCTCTGCTACTATGCCAGAGCAGTTGGATGAAGAAATTGAAGTGGATGATATCCCTTCAACCCCGCTGGTATCATCGCACATGCCTCAGTTTCACAGATGAAGAGGCAGGCGTTGAAGAAATTGATGAAGAAGATGAGGATATGGATATTAGGTCTACAACACCAATTCTGAATGATGACTACTGGGAAAGTCATCATCCCAATTCACCACTGACCACTCCTCTGCAAGAAATTCCTCAGCCCCCAATCCAAACTGAAGAAATTCATACGGGCTCTGAAGAATGACAAGCTTCACTTCTTTCTATCCCTGAAGAAGCTCCAGCTGCTAGTGCTGAAGAAATGGAGGCCAAGGCTGCTGATGATGAATCTGCTCCTCAAAATCCTCAGCCTGTGGTTCCAGAGGTTGTGCGTCATGAGGCTATGAAGACTTCAACTGCTAATCTTAAGCCCAAGCCATAGAACCCTCACTCCAAGAAGCAGAAGTTCAAGGCTGATGACTTCTTTGTTGAACATCATTTCTTCATTGACTACAATCCATATGACTCTGCTCGACTTCGACGCAAGCGTTTTTGGACTACCAGCCAGATGAACTTTTATTCCTCACTGCTGTTTGATAAGGACAAGATCTTTGACCATGAGCAAATTCCTCATGTGGATATGGAGTCTCTACCATGATTCACCCCAGTCCTTAGTGTTCTTCATGATGTCAGGCTGCTCAATTTCTGCACCGACATTTGTGATTGGAATGAAGAACTCATTCTTCAATTATTTGCCACGATGCACATTACTAGAAATGTTGAATGTTAATTCATGGGTGCTGGACTGGATGACTGAAAACACTCACTACAAAGCTCCGGCCTCTGAATTACTTCATGCCGTCCTCCCACTGAAGGTGCAAGGCTCATCCATGCTGAACCTGAACTTTTAGATCATCTGATGCAAGTGCTGATGAAGCCATTGAAGCCTGGCCAAGCTCCAAGGACCAAATTCCTCGTCAAGGAACTGCTCTATGTGCCAAGGACAATATACATAATATTGACCAAAGCCCTCAGTCTGATCAAGGACCACAACTCTGATGAAGAAGAGGTTGTTGGCATAATGAAGAATCCGCTATTCAATATTATACATGGTATTCCTATCAACTACCACGATTTCTTCATGAGGACTTTGGCCAATGTAGCTCTGTCACTGTTTGAATCGAAGCCCTACGCTCCCTGGATCATGAGATTCATCAGATCAAGGTCTTCAATCAACTATAAGGCTGATTTTCAAAATCATCTCAGCTACTTGCCCCCGATTGAAGTCCTCAAAAGGACCATTTTCTCAGCTGATGAGAAGGGCAAGGCTCCTGTTATAGATGAAGGCACTCGTCCATTGGATGGAAAGTTTCACAAAGCTGCATCATATTCCACCAATGACAACTCTGCCACACATGATACTGCGGCAAATGCTTCAAAACAAATTCATCAAGCCACTGCTCCACGAGTGATAACTGATCATGAGCTTCTCTTAAGTAATCATCAGAAGGTCGATCGCAATGACAAGTGGGTCAAGCGTCAATTTGGTTCAATTCTTCAGAATATGACGATCACACAAAATACTGTGAAGAAGAACCATTACAACTTTCATGAAGTTTTTGATCGCACCACTACAAAAAAATACACTTCCGTGATGATACGTGTTTGTCACAATAGGTCACGTTTTCTGTCATGCATGTACATCCATGACAAATTTATGACAGAATCAAGATAGTCATACCTGTGTTGTCGTAGAAGTGTTCCATGAAATCACGAAAATTATCATCAGGGAAGTGTCCACTTCCATGACGATAAATCGCGTGTCATAGAAGTGCTGTCGTCAAGGGTGACCGACACGTGGAATCCACCATAACGGAACACCGTTAAGCTATCGGGTTCGGTTTTGGATCCGATAACCCACTAAAAGCCCCGACCAATGGGGATTTTCCATGTGTAAAATCATCATTGGCTGGAGGAAACACGTGTCGGCTCACCGTTGGGACATATGTCATCCACTCATTGGACCCAAAGCGCATATGATACATCGACACGTGGCACGGCTCAATAGAGGCCCATTCCTGTGAAAAGGCCGGCCCATTTGACTTGGTAAAAAGGTGGCATGCCGGCCCACAACAAGCCTGTTAACGGCATGTTCGCATATAGCCCATTTATAGCCCGCTATCCCAGGACCCGTTTACGGCCTATCCGAATTAGGCCCAGTAGCGTCATCTGGGCCGTCCAATATAATTCCAGCCCATTTTAACTTCCGGCCCATGTATGGCCCATGACGTCTTTCGGCCCATATGAGGCCCTTAGTAACCCTCGGCCCCTTAATGGCCCGTGGTAAAACTGGCCCGTAATGAACATTGTATCACTTTATACCCGTTAACGGCCCATTATTCCATTGGACCGTTTCCAACCCATGTTATCTTTTGGCCTTCTCAGGGCCCATTTATTCTTGGGCTCATTTCCAGCATTCGGTTACTTAAGGCCCGTTACTGTCATTTTCTACTTGTGGGCCAAATTCAGCCCGTGGTTACAGTTGGCCCGTTTGTGGCCCGTTAATACGTTGGGCCGTTTTCATGTAGAAAAAAATCCGTTGGGCTATTTTCATAGAGTTATCAAATACTGCCTATTAACGGCCCGTAACGGGATGGCAATGGGTAGGGTATGGCTGGGTACAACCTTCTCTTGCCCAAACCCATACCCATAGAAAATTTCTATACCCACCCATTTCAATACCCATGGGCACAAATTGACACACATGCCCATACCCATCGGGTATCCTATACCCAATGGGTACAACATATATAGAATTTAAATTTTAAAGAAGTACATACACGAGTGTAATATTCAAGTGATGATGGGCAATCAATCTAGTACCGACATGACATCCTCTAGTGTGTGGCCAATTCCAGCCGGCAAGGGATTACAATAAGTGGTTGGTGGAAGCCGACATAGTGGAAGGCGACGACGGGAACTAGGGTTTTCTAGTTCGAGAGTTGGAAGAGTGTGTGTTGGTGATGAGTCAAGATTTCATCATTTCGAGGAGTCACATAGGGCATAGGAGGAGTGTGAGCTGGTTGTTGGGAGCCTATTAGCTATGGTTAGTTGGGCAATAGGAGTTGGATGTAGACCCCACATATCATAGGAGTTATTTTCATTTATTAATATTTTCTGGGTACCCATTGGGTTACCCATGGGCGCAATCTCATACCCATGCCCTACCCATGGGTCGCCCGTTATTGTCCACGAATAGTACGACCCATGATTGGCGAAATGATGATACGCCCCGTAGAAGGCACATGGATCCTACGGTCCGTAAAAGGCCCATGGATCATACGACCCGTAGAAGGCCAATGGATCCTACGGCCCGTATAGAAGGCCAATGGATCCTACGGCCGTAGAAGGCCCATGGATCATACGGCCCATAGGAGGCCCATGGTTACAACAGTCCGTGTGTTGCCATGATTATTTTGGCCTAGTTTCCAAAAATAGGTTATTGTGGCCACTAGAAAAACACAAAAAAGAACTGCAGTGACTACAAGCAAACAACTAAACAAGACAATAAGGAAATAAATAAGCAAGCAATTAACGCTAGCCTATTACTGCTATTACACATATTACATCCACTAGGCATCAAAGTTCGCCACCAATGCAAATATAGGGAACAAAGCAGCATATTACATACATTGGCCATCAAAATTGGCCACCAGTACAAATAAACACGGCGGCAAAACAAGAGCATAACTGAAACAACTTCAGAAGAGCTCAAGAAACGTGGTATCCACCATGCTGGCAATAAGTTTAGCAAGCTTATTAGCTTTGTCTTGTTTGGCGCTAAAATCCTCTAACGCTTGATGTTGCACCAGAAAGTATGCATCTGAATGCTCCAGGGACTTCCGCAGTCCTTCCGCTTCTTGTCGCAGCACAGTTGATCGATGTCTTTCAGCTTGTAGTTGAGACTCAAGAAACCGAACTAATTCAGATAGTGAGTTTAAATAGCTTGTGCAAGCGGTAGTGGCCAGTAACTCGAACACTAAACCAAGACAGGACTTTGGGGTTGTCTCACTGTCTTCGAGATAGTCTTGCTTAGCTGTTTTATCAGCTTCGTTGGAGACCAACAAGGATGTGTCACTATCCTGAACCTTATCCGCATTACTTCCTTTACCACTCCTTAATACGGCACTCTTCCCCAATATTATATCAGCATTCTAAAAGAATAAACAAGTAGACACATAGCAGGTTTAGCATGTACTAGTATATGAAACTCATTTCGGTGAACCAGTTCATTAGTAAGGTGGACAAGATTAAACTACCAAGTCTTCTATTGCCAAGTACTAGTACATAATAAAAGCATCAAACAAACATATATCTATGTCCTATGGTCACTGCATTGTCTTGCCAAATCAAAATAGAGACACGGTTCAAATCATATCAGTTCAAGACAAAGCAGCAGTGAAAGAATACAAAGCGTGGGAAACTACACGGCACAACAAGATTTCAGATGGGTACCACGGGTCTACATGTACAACAACACTATTGGCTCTGTTGTGATGCTAGTAATGTGCATGATGTGAGAAGTCAACTGTATACACAATTGAAATTGAAATCAACAAAGCTATTGATAAGAGCAAGCCTGTTAAAGAAACATGCGTGAACATATCGATTGGATCCTTCAATTTAAAAATAACTTTGTATGAGAAAATACAGTGATACAAGAGCAAAGCAGTATGCACGATAGCAATCATAGTTAAAAAAGGCGCGCTTGAGCGAGCGTTTAAGCGCGCCTAGGCTCTAGGCGTTGGCGAAATGCATTGCGCATAACTATGCTTAATCTGTGCATAACTGTGCATAAGCATGTGCTTTGGTCAGTAAATCGCAAGGCGGTGGCGAAACGCACAATTAACGCCTAGCGCTTTTTTGAACTATGATAGAAATGGAATCTTAAATTAGAACAGTTGTTCTTCAGGTTTAGGCACTTGTTCTACATGAACAGAGTACAGTAAGAGGCAAAAATATAGTACTTAAAAGTAGAAAATGAGCTCATAGACCTTACCACATTCTTGGTTCGGGACCAGTACAGAACAAGGCGTTCCCAGTCATCGTCCAGTAAATGTGTCTCAGGAGAACGTAAGGGAATTTGATGAGTTTCTGCTGGTGAAGTACGTTTTCTTCAGGTAATTCTGATACTGCTACCAAGCATTCTTGAAGATAGCAGAGGTATTAGCACAGGTTACCTCATCCTGAGTTTCCAAATCGGTCCTTCTCTATAGAGAAAAATGGGAAAATTTGTTGTATTATAACCATCATGGAGGTAGGATGTATGGGACAAAGCAAAGTAATTGCCATGAATAACATTACTTACACATAACTCCTGGACAAACACCTGCAACTGGCATTTTCATCTTCATTATAATATTTCCAAGATGGGAATATACACACATACAATTTAACAACATCAAATGCGATAGATGCTAAACTACGAGTAGCTGGTTGTGCTTCCTCCACAGGAATAGGCGTACTAACTGGTGGAGTTGGGGTTCGCCGTGGTAGTACTGGCCCGTTGGGCACTGGAGCTTCCTTACTAACTGCTCTTGTTTGGGAGCTCTGTGGTGGAGATGGTCTTGTGTCAACAGGAACTTGGTTACTATCTGCTAGGGTTGGGGTTAGATTGGGTGAAGCTGGTTCTCTGTCCGTCGTAGTAGGGGTACAATCTACGAGAGTTTGGGTTATGTGTGGTAGGGCTGGTTCTCGTGCATGTACAACCGGGGTGCTATCTCCACCAAGAGGTAGCATTGTTTTATTTCAAGACCATGTTTTTAGTCCGCTAGATGCTGGCATCACCCGCTCCAATTCAAATGGCTGATAAACAGGAAACATAGTTGAATGTACAGACATTGTATGAGAGACAGATGCAATAGATAGTGTGGAAAAAAGAGGGCATGAAATAGTTGACATGTATATTGTTTAACTAAAATGGATAGCATGACATAATTTCACATATATGATGTCTATCTAAACTGGATAGCATAGCATAACATAATTCAAAGATATGATGAATAACTAAACATGATCGCATGACATAATTCACCTACATGTTATCTAAGTAATCAAGATCACATCATTTAATTCACATAGGTGATTTATATGCTAAATAGAGGGCATTAGATATGATGTATGAACTAATAACATGGTGTTGAATATTGTGTATATGATGTCTAAACTATGCAATGCAAGACACCATATGCATTATATGAGCAGTATAACCGTGCCAAGTTAGAGCATACACCTCGGTGGGGGAATAGGACTGGTCATCTATCTCTGAATCCATCTCTGAGGAGCTATCGGGACCCAACAAGAGATCTGCTTCGACATGTAGCACTGTCTGCTCTGAAGGCCTTGTTTTCACTCTAGATTTTTCAATCTCCCACCCAAATGGCTGATTCACAGGAAGAGTAGTTTAATGTAAAAACATTATCGACAAATGGAAATGTAATGTAGAAAAGGATGGGCAAGATATCGTTCAAATATATGATGCCCGGTTAAACATGATGGCATTGCACATTTCACGTATATTATGGCTGGCTAAAAGACTTGAGATTGCATAATTTCCATATATGATATAGAAACTAAACAGGTGGCATTACAGAACATGTCTAAACTAAGCAGATGACATATATGATGTCAAAAGTAGGCACTGCAAGGCAACATATGCATGATATGACTAACATCATCATGCCAAGGTAGAGCAAACACCTTGGGGGGTAAATAGGAGTGGTCAGCGGCGTCTGAATCCGCCTCAGAACAGATATATTTCTCTAGATTACAATCTGGAGAGGGGTGGGTTGGTTTGCCATTGAACCCACCATGGAGCGATGTCTACATGACATTGTATTGCCGCGCAAAACTCTTCTCTTTTTCTCTACATGTTCAGCATGTCTGTGTACAATATCTGACATGCATGCGAAAAAATATGGTGAGATTATGTAAGGAGAGCATGCAGAAATTTAGAGTGATGGTAACAACTAGTGGATGGATCCAAAAATAATGATAGCAGGCTGATGATTGCTTTAATTTAATAAAAAGACAGATGATGATTGCTTTACTATTTGTTTCCCACCCAAGGCATACCCTAGGTGAACCATATATTAGACAGAGATACTATTCATTGCTTCCTCGATATGTGCCCCACAACTAATTTAGAACTCAAGCTTGAACATTAATTTGGACCTGACTTGGAGTCCAAGAGGTGAACAGGACGATAAAGTAGCAGGTAATTTTAAGCAATGCATAACATAAGCAGAAACAAAAGAGTGCGACCTCTCTTGTGGACCCGTGTACTCCTCAGGTTCATCTGCTGAGTCGGTGATGGTGATGCTGTTGCGGTGGGTGCCAGCGGTAGGGAAGGAGATCTGAGGCGGCGAAAGACGGTCAGGAGTCGTGATGTCTGGTTTGGTGGATGTTTCTGTCGATGGAGCAGCTCAGTTGAGGTGGACGACGTCGCGACAGGAGCAGGACAAACCACACAAAGTTCCCTTCGACACCCACCTGTAACTGAAGTAATTCTGTAAGGGCTCATTTGGCTTGCATGATTCTAAAAATGCAGGGATAGGAAAAACACCGGAATAGGATAGGAATGCACATGGTAAACAGAGCATTTGTAAACACAGGATTTCTGTCAACTTGAGTGTTTGGTTTACAGGAATTGGAAGAGCAGAGGAATGCAAAGAAACATGGCCAAAATAAAGTGAAACCATATGAAAGCGTGTACAGTTAGAATGTTATTCTGCCACTAATGCACTTGGTCTTGTTTTCATGCATAGGATTTTGAAAAGTAGGTCCAGGTGGATGTTTTGCTTCATTCCTTTCAACAAAATGCATGAATAATTGAATAGTAGAGTGCCATCGGAAAATTCCCTATTGCTATATTTTTCCGTCGAACCAAAATAGCCCTAATGGATCGACATGAATGTATAGTAATAAGTAATGCAACAAGTGTACAACCTCTTTGCCATAGCCGTGTCGACCTCAACATCATTGGGTTGGTCGCTGAAGCAGTTGAGGCAGAGGTGGTTGTCGGAGGTGTGGAGGAAGATCTGAGGAATTTGTAGACGGCCACCAGGGCACTGCTCTGTTGTGATGGATCATTTTGTCGTTGGAGCAGCCCCAGTGAGCCGTAATGCGTCAAGGCTGAAGCAGCACAAGACATACATCGTCAATCTCAAGTGGGATTCTAATAGCATCTCCAATAGATGATGTAAAATAGATGTAAAATTTACATCACCAAGAACCACCTAACTACAACAGATGAGGTAAAAACTGTTGACTCTGGACTTAACTGTCGAAACTGAAATTTACTATGGAATCTGAATGTTACTGTCGAAACTGAACGCAATGGTAGCAGAGAGGCACTTGACATGTAGTTTAGGGAGGGCCTGCAGTTCATCTTCAACCTGCACCCCCCTGAGCCGCCAGCCACCACCGGCCGAAGCGCCGGCCCCAGGGTCGCCTCGCCGCCCCAAAACAACTCCCTACCGTCGGTCCGCCGCCGCCCCAGCCAGCCCTATAGGCCCCCCGCCCCCACCCTGAACCCTAAGATAGATAGTGGGGTACCTCTTCGGCGCGCCCCCGTCCCCGCTGCGGGTGGTTCTTCCTTAACTCCAGCGAGCCCCCCACCCCCTGAAAATCGACTGACCAAAAAGTCGATTCACTTGACTGAAGTGTAGCTAAATCGGAGCAGAGCAGTAGCATGAGCGAGGGGGAGAGCAGCAGCAGCAGGGCGAGCGAGCGAGCGAGAGCCGGAGTAGCAGCAGCTGGGCGAGCAAGTGATCGAGCGAGAGCCGAAGCAGCAGCAGCGCGAACGAGCGAGCGAGAGCCAGAGCAGCAGCAGCAGATCCGGCTGGTATGGCCGCCCCCACCGAAGGGGCCTCGCACTAGGGGAGATCATTCGTGGAGATGTCGCCCGCGGCGCCGGCTTCAAGGTAGCCGCTCCATTTGGGTGCGGGATGGAGCACCGTCGGCGCCGGGAGGTCGAGCTAAGGAGAAGGTGCGATGAGTGTACAGTCTCTTTGATGGCTCCGAGTAGGCCTCGGCTTCGTCTGAGGAGTCGGTGAGGATGCTGCGGTTCCAGTGGAGCAGGTTAAGGCCGTGCTGTGGGGTGCAGCAGCCGCGATAGACAAGGCGATCGTCGGAGCAGCTCCTTGGAGGTGGAGGACGGGGCTGCTGAACCGGCGGGACGGCGAGATGGATGACGGATCCTCATCCGGGGAGGTGGACGAGGGACGTCGAGTTGTTGCGATGGACGACATCATCGGGGAAGAGGCTTCGGCTGGGCAGCGGTGAGGTGGCGGACGGAGGAGGGTGGAGTTTCGCGGCTGGAGCGGAGAGGTTATGGCATCCTGGGATTTCGAATGGCAAAAAGGAGGCGATGGGAGGGGGCGAACCATGACTTAGGGACGCGTTTGTCCAAAATGTAGGGTGTGTTACAAAAGTACCCCTCACCGATTTGAACTAGTGGCCCTTTCGGCTCAGGGTTAGAAGGGGGATTTTGTGTGTCGGGATTTGGTAGTTGGAGGGAGTTTTCGCGCGCGTTGTAATTTTGCGATAGCAAGGCGTGGGTTGTGAAGGCGCCAGTTTTGGGAGCATGATATCTAAATTTTTGGGATATAGCAAGGCGCGGGTTGAATTTTAGGGACAAGCCTAGCGCGTAATATTGTACTTGTACGTACCAAATCAATTCACACTTCCCTCAACCAAAAAGAAAGCGATAAAAATAAAAATATTCACACCACACAAAGAGAGAGTCTTGCCCCGTTTTACTATAAAAATGCTATTCGAGGCTACTCCCTCCTTCCATCTATATAGGGCCTAATGCGTTTTTCGATGCTAACTTTGACCAAATATTAGAGCAATAATATATGACATGCAACTTACACAAAGCACACTGTTAAATTCGTCTGTGAAAGGTTCTTTCAATGATATAATTTTCACATTGTTCTTGTCATGTACTATTAATCTTGTCAATAGTCAAAGGCGGTCTTAAAAACGCATTACGCCCTATATAGATGGAAGGAGGGAGTATGAATCCATGTTATGTCCAATTAAATTTTTTCGCTTGTTGTATAATGCATGTAACCTACTCATACCAACATTTTAGTGCATTCCAAATGTTTATACTACCGCTGCAATTCATTTCTCTATTTCAATAAGAATCTACAATCATGATTGTTGCCAACTTCAACCATCATTCGTGTATTACCTTAATAACACACCACATGATTACTATAGAGATAGATATGAACTATGTGTACTACATGAACTCGAATTTTATTATTTGAATACACTTGATGTTGATTCCAAATAATAGTACATTTGAGGTACTAACTATATATTCATAATCTAAACCATGTTCCATACGTGTACACCGTGTTTATCACACATAGTATAGTGCCCCGCCCCCTACATTATGACAAGTATTTAGACCTGAGCTGCAAAAGCCATCCCAGGGTATCATTTCTAATACATCTGTTGGACAAGCTCGTACACATTGAGTGCATCCTATACATGTATCGTAGCCCAAATTATGATATATGTTCTATATATTATACTGTTGGGGAACGTAGCAGAAATTCAAAATTTTCTATGCATCACCAATATCAATCTATGGAGTAATCTAGCAACGAGGGGAAGGCGAGTGCATCTACATACCCTTGTAGATCACTGAGCGGAAGCGTTCAAGTGAACGGGGTTGATGGAGTCGTACTCGTCGTGATCCAAATCACCGATGATCCTAGTGCCGAACGGACGACACCTCCGTGTTCAACACACGTACAGCCCGGTGACGTCTCCTACGCCTTGATCCAGCAAGGGGATAAGGAGAGGTTGGGGAAGACTCCATCCAGCAGCAGCACGACGGCATGGTGGTGGTGGAGGAGCGCGGGACTCCAGCAGGGCTTCGCCAAGCACTACGAGAGACGAGGAGGGAGAGGGGTAGGGCTGCGCCAACAGGGAGAGCAAATCACATGTGTTGGGCAGCCCCAAACCTCAAGTATATATAGGGGGAGGGGAGGGGCTGCGCCCCCACCTAGGGTTCCCTCCCCAGGGGTGGCGGCCATCCCTAGATCCCATCTAGGGGGCGGCCAAGGGGGAGAGAGGGGCGCACCACTAGGTGGGCCTTAGGCCCATCTGAGCCTAGGGTTTGCCCCCTTCCCCTCTTGGAGGCGCCTTGGGCCTTGGTGGGAGGCGCCCCAGCCCACCTAGGGGCTGGTCCCTTCCCACTATTGGCCCATGTAGGCCTCCGGGGCTGGTGGCCCCACCTGGTGGACCCCCGGACCCCTCCGGTGGTCCCGGTACACTACCGGTGATGCCCGGAACACTTCCGGTGGCCAAAACCATACTTCATATATATCAATCTTTACCTCCGGACCATTCCAGAACTCCACGTGACGTCCGGGATCTCATCCGGGACTCCGAACAACATTCGGTAACCGCGTACATACTTTCCCTATAACCCTAGCGTCATCAAACCTTAAGTGTGTAGACCCTACGGGTTCGGGAACCATGCAGACATGACCGAGATGTTCTCCGGTCAATAACCAACAGCGGGATCTAGATACCCATGTTGGCTTCCACATGCTCCACGATGATCTCATCGGATGAACCATGATGTCAAGGACTTAATCAATCCCGTATACAATTCCCTTTGTCTATCGGTATGATACTTGCCCGAGATTCGATCGTCGGTATCCCGATACCTTGTTCAATCTCATTACCGGCAAGTCTCTTTACTCGTTCCGTAACACATCATCCCGTCATCAACTCCTTGATCACATTGTGCACATTATGATGATGTCCTACCGAGTGGGCCCAGAGATAGCTCTCCGTTTACACGGAGTGACAAATCCCAGTCTCCATTCGTGTGAACCCAACAGACACTTTCGGAGATACCTGTAGTGTACCTTTATAGCCACCCAGTTACGTTGTGATGTTTGGCACACCCAAAGCACTCCTACGGTATCCAGGAGTTGCACAATCTCATGGTCTAAGGAAATGATACTTGACATTAGAAAAGCTTCAGCATACAAACTACATGATCTTGTGCTAGGCTTAGGATGGGGTCTTGTCCATCACATCATTCCCCTAATGATGTGATCCCGTTATCAACGACATCCAATCTCCATGGTCAGGAAACCGTAACCATCTATTGATCAACGAGCTAGTCAACTAGAGGCTTACTAGGGACATGGTGTTGTCTATGTATCCACACATGTATCTGAGTTTCCTATCAATACAATTCTAGCATGGATAATAAATGATTATCATGAACAAGGAAATATAATAATAACCAATTTATTATTGCCTCTAGGGCATATTTCCAACAGTCTCCCACTTGCACTAGAGTCAATAATCCAGTTCACATTGATATGTGATTAACACTCAAGGTCACATCCCCATGTGACTAACACCCAAAGAGTTCTGGGTTTGATCATGTTATGCTTGTGAGAGAGGTTTCAGTCAACGGGTCTGCAACATTCAGATCCGTATGTACTTCGCAAATTTCTATGTCATCTTGTAGATGCAACTACTACGCTACATTTGGAGCCATTTTAAATAACTGTTCTACTTGGAGCTATTCAAAATTGTTGCTCCATTATACGTATCCGGTATCTCTACTCAGAGCTATCCGGATAGGTGTTAAGCTTGCATCAACGTAACTCTTTACGTCGAACTCTTTATCACCTCCATAATCGAGAAACATATCCTTATTCCTCTAAGGATAATTTAGACCGCTATCTGGTGATCTACTCCTAGATTACCTTTGTACCCTCTTGCCAGATATGTGGCAAGGCACACATCAGGTGCGGTACTCAGCATGGCACACCGTATAGAGCCTATGACAAAAGCATAGGGGACAACCTTCGTCCTTCCTCTTTCTTCTGCCATGGTCGTGCTTTAAGTCTTAACTTCATACCTTACAACTCAGGCAAGAACTCCTTCTTTGACTGATCCATCTTGAACACCTTCAAGATCATGTCAAGGTATGTGCTCATTTGAAAGTACCATTAAGCGTTTTGATCTATCCTTATAGATCTTGATGCTCAATGTTCAAGTAGCTTAATCCAGGCTTTCCATTGAAAAACACTTTGCAAATAACCCTATATGCTTTCCAGAAATTCTACGTCATTTCTGATCAACAATATGTCAACAACATATATTCATCAGAAATTCTATAGTGCTCCCACTCACTTCTTTGGAAATACAAGTTTCTCATAAACTTTGCATACACCCAAAATCTTTGATCATCTCATCAAAGCATACATTCCAACTCCGAGATGCTTACTCCAGTCCTTAGAAGGATTGCTGGAGCTTTGCATACTTGTTAGCATCTTTCAGGATTGACAAAACCTTATATTTTATCACATACAACTTTTCTTACGAAAACTTGGTAAGAAAACTTGTTTTGACATCCATCTGTAAGATTTCATAATCGAAAAATACAGCTAATGCTAACATGATTCCGACAGACTTAAGCATCACTACGGGTGAGAAATTCTCATCGTAGTCAACTCCTTGAACTTGTCGGAAAAAACATCTTAACGACAAGTCGAGCTTTCTTAATGGTGATACTTACCATCATTGTCCGTCTTCCTTTTAAAAATCCATATGTACCTAACAGCCTTACGACCATCAAGTAGTTCTTCCAAAGTCTACACTTTGTTTTCATATATGGATCCTCTCTCGGATTATATGGCCTCGAGCCATTTTGGAATCCAGGCCCACCATCGCTTCTCCATAGCTCGTAGGTTCATTGTTGTCTAGCAACATGACTCCCAAGACAGGATTACGTACCACTCTGAAGTAGTACGCATCCTTGTCATTCCACGAGGTTTGGTAGTGACTTGATCTAAAGTTTCATGATCACTATCATAAGCTTCCACTTCAATTGGTGTAGGTGCCACAGGAACAACTCCCTGTGCCCTGCCACACACTAGTTGAAGAGACGGTTCAATAACCTCATAAAGTCTCCACCATCCTCCCACTCAATTCTTTCGAGAGAAACTTTTCCTCGAGAAAGGACCCGATTCTAGAAACAATCCCTTATTGCTTTCGGATCTGAGACAGGAGGTATACCCAACTGTTTTGGGTGTCCTATGAAGATGCATTTATCCGCTTTGGGTTCGAGCTTATCAGCCTGAAACTTTTCACATAAGCTTCGCAGCCCCAAACCTTTTAACAAATGACAGCTTAGGTTTCTCTAAACCATAGTTCATACGGTGTCATCTCATCGGAATTACGTGGTGCCCTATTTAAAGTGAATGTGGTTGTCTCTAATGCCTAACCCATAAACTATCGTGGTAATTCGATAAGAGACATCATGGTATGCATCATATCCAATAGGGTGCAGTTATGATGTTCGGACACACCATCATACTATGGTGTTTCAGGCTGTATTAGTTGTGAAACAATTTCCACAATGTCTTAATTCTGTGCCAAACTCGTAATTCAGATATTCATCTCTATGATCATATCATAGATATTTTATCCTCTGGTCACGACGATCTTTCAACTTCACCCTGAAATTACTTGAACCTTTCAATAATTCAGACTCATGATTCATCAAGTAAATATACTCAACATCTACTCAAATCATCTATGAAGTAAGAACATAACGATATCCACTACACGCCTCAGCACTCATTGGACCGCACACATCAAAATGTATTACTTCCAACAAGTTACTTTCTAGTTCCATTTTACTGAAAACGAGGCTTTCAGTCATCTTGCCCATGTGGTATGATTTGCATGTCTCAAGTGATTCAAAATCAAGTGAGTCCAAACGGTCCATTTGCATGGAGTTTCTTCATGCATATACACCAATAGACATGGTTCGCATGTCTCAAACTTTTCAAAAATGACTGAGCCCAAAGATCCATCAACATGGAGCTTCTTCATGCGTTTTATACCGATATGACTTACGTGGCAGTGCCACAAGTAGGTGGTACTATCATTACTATCTTATATCTTTTGGCATGAACATGTGTATCACTACGATCGAGATTCAATAAACCATTCATTTTAGGTGCAAGACCATTGAAGGTATTATTCAAATAAACAGAGTAACCATTATTCTCCTTAAATGAATAACCATATTGCGATAGACATAATCCAATCATGTCTACGCTCAACGCAAACACCAATCTCGATGGTAGAGGGAGCGTGCGATGCTTGATCACATCAAGCTTGGGAAAAACTTCCAACACATATCGCCATCTCACCTTTAGCTAGTCTCCGTTTACTCCGCAGTCTTTTATTTCGAGTTTACTAACACTTAGCAACCGAACCGGTATCTAATACCATGGTGCTACTGGGAGTACTAGTAAAGTACACATTAACACAATGTATATCCAATATACTTCTATCGACCTTGCCAGCCTTCTCATCTACCAAGTATCTAGGGTAATTCTGCTCAAGTGGCTGTTCCCCTTATCACAGAAGCACTTACTCTCAGGTTTGGGTTTAACCTTGGGTTTCTTCACTAGAGCAGCAGCTGATTTCCTGTTTCATGAAGTATCCCTTCTTGCCCTTGCCCTTCTTGAAACCAGTGGTTTCACCAACCATCAACAATTGATGCTCCTTCTTGATTTCTACTTTTGTGGTGTCAAACATCGCGAATATCTCAAGGATCATCATATATGTCCTTGATATATTATAGTTCATCACGAAGCTCTAGCAGCTTGGTGGTAATGAGTTCGGAGAAACATCACTATCTCATCTGGAAGATCAACTCCCACTCGATTCAAATGATTGTTGTACTCAGACAATCTGAGCACAAGCTCAACAATTGAGCTTTTATCCCTTAGTTTGCAGGCTAAGAAAATCGTCGGGGGTCTTATATGTAACACCCCGGATATGATTTACCCAATATGTAATCCAACTCTTGCCATTTCCGGCGTTAAGTTATTTTATTTTCTCGGGTTCGGGTTTTTGTCTCCGTGTGTTGTTGTCGTTGTCATGCATCTCATTTCATGTCACCATGTGCATTGCATTTGCATACGTGTTCATCTCATGCATTCGAGGATTTTCCCCGTTGTCCGTTTTGCATTCCGGCGCTTCGTTCTCCTCCGGTGGTCATTTCTACTTTTCTTTCGTGTGTGGGGTTTAAACATTTCCGGATTGGACCAAGACTTGCCAAGCGGCCTTGGTTTACTACCGGTAGACCGCCTGTCAAGTTTCGTACCAATTGGACTTCGTTTGATGCTCCAACGGTTAACCGAGGGACCAAAAAGGCCTCGTGTGTGTTGCAGCCCAACACCCCTCCAATTTGGCCAAAAACCCACCAAAACCCTCTCCATCATCTAGAGTGTTCGATCACGATCGCGTGGTCGAAAACCGCACCTCATTTGGACTCTCCTAGCTCCTCCTATGCCTATATATAGCCCCTTCCCTAAAATCCCGGATCCCCTCCTTCTCTAACCCTAGATCCACCCCTCGCGCTGCGCCGGACATTGTCCGTCCGGGCCGGACACCCCTCCGCCGACGCCCGCGACCAATCAGGTGGTGCCACGTGGCCTGCCGCAGCTTCCCACCGCCGCGGCCCGCCTGGCCCGGGGCAGGCCCCCGCGGCCCGAGCGCTCCGCGCCCCGCGCCCGTGCGTCCCGCCGCCGCCTTGCTCGAGGCCGGACGGCTTCGGCCGCCACGCCGTTAGCTCCGGCAACCTCCGCCCCGTCGCGCCCGGCCGCCGCCGTCCTCGCCTCCACGCCGGATCTCCGCCGCCAAGTCCGTTCCCCACCGCCGCGGTCGACGCCGGCGAGCTCCTCCCCCCATTCCGGTGAGCCGGAGAGCTTCTCCCCGCTCCGGCCAACCTCTCCTCCGGCGGCGCTGATGACTTTCCGGCGAGCATCGGTTCCCGTGCACCGGATCTCAGATCTAAAAAACTCCTCTCGGGTTGACTCTCCGTCCCTAACCCTAGTTCATGTGCCCATGTTCATCGTGTCGTAACTTTGCATCCGTAACTCCGTTTTGGGCATATAGCATATCAAAATGTTCGCCTCAGAGAGCACATCATTTAATTCCATTGCATCATTTTCATTTGAGTCCATATTGATGCCCGAAATGCTGTTAGAAGAGTGCTACTTGAGATAATTGTCAGATCTGCTACTCCATTTAGATATTTGTCATTTTTGCCATGATTATTGTGTGCATGATATGCCCATGAGTTCTACATATGTTTTGTTAAGGGTTTTGCCATCTTTCCATAGGTGCAACCCATGTATTTTTGTGATGTGTGTGGTGAATAGCACGAGCTTGCAAAGTGAGGCACTTGGTAATGTTGATTTCAGGGACTTAGCATTTCCACTAAGTCCTTGACCTGTTTATCTCATATGGTCATATGTTCATGTTGTTTCCTAGTGATCCGTGCCTCTTTTGAGGATGATCAGTAAGGATGTTTTGTTAATATTGTAGTGCTATATCCATCCATGTCTTTGTTTGCAATTATGGAGCACGCTAGCTTGAGTCAATCGAGCTCTACTTTTGCTACTTCATGAATCCGCGCAGATTGTCTACTTGTTAGCGATTTTGCCGATGACGTTGTAGTTGATCCATGCATGCTATGCTATTGTTCTTGCCATGTCTAGCTTGTATTTTGTGTATTCTTGATGGGTGTATGCTTAGTTTGTCATGACATGCTTTGTAGTGAGTGCATCGAGCTCGTAAACATGCCTACTTGATATCTGTTTTCAGCATGCTCCAGTTTTCACTAAGTCTGAGAATTGATTATGTTTTTGCCATGTTCACATGCTTGCAAATGTGTTTTCTGATCCCTTTTGGCTCAAGGTCATTAAGGGACTTTTGTTAAGATCTTTGAGTAGATCCATTCCATCCTTTACTTTGCCATGTTAAGGTCCTGTAGCATGTAGTTTTGTTGCTCCGAAGAGTGCTACCTGATCTGAAATTCCAGACAAGTGTTAATTTCACTAAGTCTGAGATCTGTTTACCATATGCATTTTTGCCATGCTTGTTTGAACCTGTTAATGGATGAATTGGCCGTACCTCAGTGCTAGACTTTTGTTAAGAATCATGAATGCATCCCTGCCATGTATTTTGATGCCATGTTTGAATGCTGTAGCATGTTCATCTCATTGCCTTTAGATGGCTACTTGCTGTAAATCGCAGAACGTGGCCATATTTGAATTGCTTGCCATTTCCAAACCGTAACTCCGATTTCGGCGTTCTTTATATCATTTTCAAGCGATTTCATACCATATTTCTAGTGGCATACTTGGATTTCCAAGTTGAGGCCAGGTTCATGCATCCCTTGTCAAATCTTGCATATGCATCCCGCGTCGCATCCCGCATAGCATACCATCTTTGCATCATATTGTTTGAGCTTTGCACGTGGTTGATTGTGTTCCATTTGCTTGTTTGTCTTGTTTGGGTAGAGCCGGGAGACGAGTTCGCTAATGAGGAGCCCGTTGAGTTTGCTTTCGAGGATCCAGTCAACTCTGACAACTTTGCAGGCAAGATGATCATACCCTCGAAATCACTACTATCTTTGCTTTGCTAGATGCTCGCTCTTTTGCTATGCCATGCTACGATGCCTACCACTTGCTTTCAAGCCTCCCAAATTGCCATGTCAAACCTCTAACCCTCCATGTCCTAGCAAACCGTTGATTGGCTATGTTACCGCTTTGCTCAGCCCCTCTTATAGCGTTGCTAGTTGCAGGTGAAGATTGGAGACCATTCCTTGTTGGAACCTTATTTACTTGTTGGGATATCATTATATTATCTTGTTATCTTAATGCATCTATATACTTGGTAAAGGGTGGAAGGCTCAGCCTCTCGCCTAGTGTTTTGTTCCACTCTTGCCGCCCTAGTTTCCGTCATATCGGTGTTATGTTCCCGGATTTTGTGTTCCTTACGCTGTTGAGTTATAATGGGAACCCCTTGATAGTTCGCCTTGATTAAAGCTTTTCCAGCAATGCCCAACCTTGGTTTTACCATTTTCCACCTAGCCTCTTTTCCCTTGGGTTTCCGGAGCCCGAGGGTCATCTTATTTAAACCCCCAGGCCAGTGCTCCTCTGAGTGTTGGTCCGACTGAGCTGCCTGCAGGGCCACCTCGGGGAAACTTGAGGGTTGGTTTTACTCGTAGCTAGTCTCATCTGAGTGTGCCCTGAGAATGAGATATGTGCAGCTCCTATCGAGATTTGTCGGCACATTCGGGCGGTGTTGCTGGTCTTGTTTTAACTTGTCGAAGTGTCTTGAAGAACCGGGATACCGAGTCTGATCGGAATGTCTCGGGAGGAGGCCTATTCCTTCGTTGACCGTGAGAGCTTGTCATGGGCTAAGTTGGGACTCCCCTGCAGGGATTTGAACTTTCAAAAGCCGTGCCCGTGGTTATGGGAAGATGGGAATTTGTTAATGTCCGGTTGTAGATAACTTGAACCTTAACTTAATTAAAATGAATCAACAGTGTGAGTTACTGTGATGGTCTCTTCTCGGCGGAGTCCGGGAAGTGAACACGGTGTTGGAGTAATGCTTGCACAGGTTGTCCTCTAGTTTCTCGCTCGCTCCTTGCCTCCTCTTCTCGCTCTCTTTTGCGAACAGGATAGCCACTATAGATGCTAGTCGCTTGCTGTAGCTCCACATATTTTACCTTGCCTTACCTATAAGCTTAAATAGTCTTGATCGCGAGGGCGCGAGATTGCTGAGTCCCTGTGGCTCATAGATTACTATTAAACCAGATGCAGGGTCTGTTGATTCCGCTCCAGATGACGTGCTCGAGCTCAAGTGGGAGTTCGACGAGGACTCTCAATGATACTACGTGTCTTTTCCTGATGATCAGCAGTGGTTCCCAGTTGGGGTGATCGGGACCATGCCGCATGTTGGGTTATCTTTTATTTTGGCGCCGTAGTCGGGCCATGAGTGTTTGGATGATGTAATGTTATTTATGTACCTTGATTGACGTGGCGAGTGTAAGCCAACTATGTTATCTCCCCTTTATTATTTATATTACATGGGATGTTGTGAAGATTGCCTAACTTGTGACATATGCCTTCAATGCGATTATGCCTCTAAGTCGTTCCTCGACACGTGGGAGATATAGTCGCATCGAGGGTGTTACAAGTTGGTATCAGAGCCTTCCCCGACCTTAGGAGCCCCATTGCTTGATCGTTTTTAGTAGCCGAGTTGTGTCTAGAAAAATGTTTTGAGTCATTTAGGAATTATATATCGGAGAGTTTAGGAATTATTTTTTACTTCCCAGTCTCCTCATCGCTCTGGTAAGGCATCCTGACGTAGAGTTTTGACTCTTCTCTTCTCAAATTTCACTAATTTTTTTTAGGATCACGCGGGTATCTTGGAATCGTTCCGATGGTTTTATGATGAGAACATTGTCTTGGTGCCTCCTGCCAGGGGTTTTGTGGAAGTGTCCCGGGGAGTTGAGCTCTGAGGTGTTGTCGTCAAAATTTTATCGTTGCAGTTCTGGAATACCCGAGTCTAGTACGCCGACATCAAAAATCTCTTTTATGCAGTTCGTTGGTGAGATAACCTCGACGCCACCCAGTACTGGGGCGGGAGTTCGGGAGTATCGCCATAACTTGTATAACAGATGCTTTTCGAAGGTTGAGGTAGATGGTTTCCGAAGTTTTTCTCGGTTATGTGTTGAAGGATGGATACAGCTGGATGTAGGATTTGCTAGATTTGGGTGAGATATTATGCTTCCCCTGTATCCCCAACACCTGATTGCATAACCGGAAAGGTTCGGGAGTTTCATAGGTGGGAATTCTTGTAGCTCTAGCTCTTCTTCCACGGATATTTGGTTTGAGATTGGGATTTCTTACCGAGAATTAGTTCTTGATACGTACCTTGTTGATTTATTTCTCTACCTAAATTCTAAGTGGCTTCTCAATTTATGGATAGGTGACCATTTCAAGAGGAATGCATCCGTTCATTTTGTTTGGATGTGAAGACTATATGTTGCAATTTTCATTCCGTTGGATTCAGCTTCATTTATCTGTCTATGTGCTAACGGTGGTCAACCTCTTCAGGATGGCTCCCGCTAAGAGCACCAATCAGAATCAGAATCAGGATCCGCCACCACCTCCACCTCCTCCGAAGGCATGGCAAGCTGTGATGGCCGCAACCAATGCAAACACACAGTTGATCGTGCAAATTCTCCAAGAGTGCAATCAAGGCAACCATGGCAACAATCAGAATCGCTTTGCTACACTCAACCAGTTCCTTGCTAACGGGCCAAAGACTTTCAGCAATTGTGTTAAGGCAACCGATGCTGACGATTGGCTTGTGGATCGGTGCAAGCATTTCGAGTGCAGTAACGTCAGGCCTGAGGACTTTGTCAAGTTCGCTTCCTTCCAACTCAAAGATCAAGCTGCAGAATGGTTCCAGCAGTACAAGGATTCCAGAGGTGGACGTGTGATCACTTGGGATGAATTCCATCAAGATTTTAGAGCTCACCATATCCCTCAGAGCATGGTTGAAAGCAAGCGTGAGGAATTCCGCAACCTAAAGCAAGGCTCTTTGTCTGTCTATGATTACAACAAGTTGTTTCAGAAGCTCGCCCGCTTTGCCAAGCAGGACGTCCCTGACGAGAAGAGCATGATATACCAGTTCAGGGGTGGTCTTAGAGAAGAAATCCAGCTCGCTCTTGTTCTCTTTGAGCCCTTGAGGTACGATGAGTTCTACAACATGGCATTGAAGCAAGAGGCCGCTCAACTGAGGTGTGATGCTTCTAAGAAGCGAGTCAGAGATGTTACTCCTTCTTCCTCTACTCAAGTGGCCAAGCAGCAAAAGTATTGGCTTCCTCCTCCTCCGTTCCGTCAGCCATATCAGCAGAAGAGCAAAGGTGGCAGTGGATCTTCCCACCCACCCAACCCTGGCTTTCAGAACAAGACTTCGTCTCAAGCTCCAAGATCGAGTGCTCCGTACCACCGTCCGCTTTCAGAGGTCACGTGCAACAAGTGCCAACAGAAGGCTCACTATGCCAACAAGTGTCTCAACCAGAGGCGTCTTCCTCCTCCTCCTCCTCCTGTCAGATCGGCAAGTACAACTGTGGTCAAGCATAACCCCAAGCACGCCAAGGTCAACTTGATGAATGCAGCTCAGGCAGAGGACTCGTCAGATGTCATCATGGGTAACCTTCCTGTTAACGATGTTCCTGCAAAAGTACTTTTTGACTTTGGTGCATCGCATTCCTTCATGTCATTTCCAATTGCATCGGAGAACAATTTTAGTACTAAGGCTTTACCTAGAGCTATGCAAGTCGTCTCTCCGGCTAAGCATCTGAGTTCTAGTATGATGGTTCCGGATATTTCTATCTTGATGGGTGATTTCAAGTTTATGGCTTCTCCGATGGTTCTTGGTAACTCGGATATTGATCTTATTCTCGGGATGGATTGGCTTTCTAAGCACAAGGCTCAGCTTGATTGTGCAGCCAGACAGATTCAATTGACTCATTCGTCTGAGGATGTAATTGTCTTTGCCGCTCGGGATAATACCATCCGTCTGTTTTCTCTCAATGAGAAGGGTGAACTGGATGCTATCTCGCAGATTCCAGTCGTTTGCGAATATCAAGACGTCTTTCCAGAAGAGCTTCCAGGAATGCCTCTGCACCGGCCAGTTGAATTCGTCATCGATCTTGAGCCCGGCACGGAACCTGTGTGCAAGCGTCCTTACAAGCTTGGACCTAAAGAGTTGAAGGAGCTGAAGAAGCAACTCGATATTCAAGAGAGAATGGGTCTCATCCATCCTAGTTCTTCTCCGTGGGGTTGTGGTGTTCTTTTTGTGAAGAAGAAGGATGGAACGGACCGACTTTGTGTTGATTACCGTCCATTGAACAAGAAGACCATCAAGAACAAATACCCACTTCCCAACATCAACGAGCTGTTCGAACAACTCAAAGGTGCCCAAGTATTCTCCAAGCTTGATCTCCGTATGGGTTATCATCAGATTCGAATCCGTGAGCAAGATATTACCAAGACGGCTTTCAGGACAAGCTATGGTTCATATGAATACACGGTCATGTCTTTTGGCCTCGTCAACGCTCCTCGGACTTTCTCTCGCATGATGAACTTCATCTTCAACGCCTACACCAATGACTTCGTTTTGGTCTATCTCGACGACATTATGGTTTTCTCGAAGAACAAGGAAGATCATGCCAAGCACTTGCGTTTGGTA
Organism: Triticum dicoccoides; assembly: GCF_002162155.2. Classification (NCBI taxonomy): domain Eukaryota; kingdom Viridiplantae; phylum Streptophyta; class Magnoliopsida; order Poales; family Poaceae; genus Triticum; species Triticum dicoccoides. The sequence continues at coordinate 215,651,095 of NC_041392.1, read as the reverse complement.
CTCGATAAGTTGAGGGAACACAAGTTCTATGCCAAGTTCTCCAAGTGCGAATTTTGGCTCGATGAGGTTCTTTATCTTGGTCATATCATCTCTGCCAAGGGCATTGCGGTGAATCCTGAGAAGGTGTCTGCAATTGTGAATTGGAACCTCCTCAGAATGTGAAGCAACTCCGTAGCTTCCTTGGTCTCGCAAGCTACTGTCGAAGATTCGTTGAAAACTTTTCTAAGATCGCGAAGCCTCTCTCAAATCTTCTCCAGAAGCACGTCAAGTACATTTGGTCTCCGGAGTGTGACATTGCTTTCAACACTTTGAAAGAGAAATTGATCACTGCTCCAGTTCTGACTCCACCTGATGAATCCAAGCCGTACGAGGTCTTTTGTGATGCCTCTCTCCAAGGTCTTGGCGCAGTGTTGATGCAAGAGAAGAAAGTTGTTGCTTATACCTCTCGCCAGTTAAAGCCCAATGAGAAGAACTACCCCACTCATGATCTCGAGTTGGCGGCAGTTGTGCATGCTCTTTTGACTTGGAGACATCTCTTATTGGGAAGAAAAGTGGACATCTTCACTGACCACAAGAGTCTCAAGTACATCTTCACTCAACCTAATCTCAACCTCAGGAAAACTCGATGGGTCGAAATGATTCAAGAGTATAATCCGAGTATCGAGTATACTCCAGGCTAGGCCAATGTGATTGCTGACGCATTGAGCAGAAAGGCCTATTGCAACAGTCTGATTCTCAAGCCTTATCAACCCGAGCTTTGTGAAGCTTTCCGCAAACTTAATCTGCAAGTTGTTCCTCAAGGTTTCCTCGCCAACCTTCAAGTCTCTCCTACCTTGGAAGATCAGATTCGCCAAGCCCAGCTTCTTGATGCTATGGTGAAAAAGGTGAAGATTGGGATTGCCAAGAGTCAACCCAAGTACAAGTGCTACCGCCTTGATGACAAGGACACTCTCTTCTTCGAGGATCGTATTGTTGTGCCCAAAGGTGATCTTCGTAAAGTGATCATGAACGAGGCTCACAATTCTCTCCTCTCCATCCACCCTGGGAGTACGAAGATGTATCATGACCTCAAGCAGGCTTATTGGTGGACTCGAATGAAGCGCGAGATTGCTCAGTTCGTGAATGAGTGTGATGTCTGCAGAAGAGTGAAGGCAGAACACCAAAGGCCAGCGGGTCTCCTCCAACCTCTTGCCATTCCAGAATGGAAGTTTGACCACATTGAAATGGACTTCGTGACTGGGTTTCCAAAGTCCAAACGTGGCAATGGTGCTATATTCGTTGTCATCGACAAACTCACCAAAGTGGCTCACTTTCTGCCTATCAAAGAGTCAATCACTGCAGCTCAATTGGTGGAACTCTATACCTCTCAGATTGTCTCTCTGCACGGTATTCCACAAGTGATCTCTTCAGACCGTGGCAGCATCTTTACCTCCAAGTGTTGGGATTCTTTTCAGAAGGCCATGGGCACCAACATCCGTTTCAGCACAGCTTTCCATCCTCAAACTAGCGGTCAAGTCGAGCGTGTCAACCAGATTCTTGAAGATATGCTCAGGGCTTGTGTGATCTCCTTCGGCATGAAGTGGGAGGATTGTCTTCCTTATGCTGAATTCTCCTACAACAACAGTTTTCAAGCAAGTTCGGGCAAGGCCCCATTTGAAATCATGTATGGCAGGAAGTGCCGTACCCCTCTCAACTGGTCTAAAACCGGTGAACGTCAGCTTTTGGGAAATGACTTAATCACAGAGGCAGAGGAAATGTGCAAAGTCATTCGAGATAACCTCAAAGCAGCCCAATCCCGCCAGAAGAGCTACTATGATAGTAAGCACCGTGATTTGGCTTTCGAGATCGAAGATCATGTTTACCTCCGCGTCTCTCCTATGAAAGGTACTCGTTGCTTCAGTATCAAAGGGAAGCTTGCCCCCAGATACGTGGGACCTTTCAAGATTGTCAGCAAGAGAGGCGATCTCGCCTATCAACTCGAGCTTCCTTCAAACTTTGCAAATGTTCATGATGTGTTCCATGTCTCTCATCTCCGAAAGAGCTTCAAGACTCCTGACCGCACCGTCAACTTCGAGGACATTGAGCTCCAAGAAGATCTCTCCTATCGTGAGCACCCAGTTGCTATTCTTGAAGAGACTGAGCGCAAGACTCGCAACAAGTTAATCAAATTCCACAAAGTCAAGTGGTCACACCATTCCGACCGTGAAGCTACCTGGGAACGTGAGGATCACATCCGTTCTGAATACCTGGCGTTCTTTCAGTCCTAGATCTCGGGACAAGATCCTTTCATAGTGGTGGAGTGTTGTAACACCCCGGATATGATTTACCCAATATGTAATCCAACTCTTGCTGTTTCCGGTGTTAAGTTATTTTATTTTCTCGGGTTCGGGTTTTTGTCTCCGTGTGTTGTTGTCGTTGTCATGCATATCATTTCATGTCACCATGTGCATTGCATTTGCATACGTGTTCATCTCATGCATTCGAGGATTTTCCTCGTTGTCCGTTTTGCATTCCGGCGCTTCGTTCTCCTCCGGTGGTCATTTCTACTTTTCTTTCGTGTGTGGGGTTTAAACATTTCCGGATTGGACCGAGACTTGCCAAGCGGCCTTGGTTTACTACCGGTAGACTGCCTGTCAAGTTTCGTACCAATTGGACTTCGTTTGATGCTCCAACGGTTAACCGAGGGACCGAAAAGGCCTCGTGTGTGTTGCAGCTCAACACCCCTCCAATTTGGCCAAAAACCCACCAAAACCCTCTCCATCATCTAGAGCGTTCGATCACGATCGCGTGGCCGAAAACCGCACCTCATTTGGACTCTCCTAGCTCCTCCTATGCCTATATATAGCCCCTTCCCGAAAATCACGGATCCCCTCCTTCTCTAACCCTAGATCCACCCCTCGCGCCGCGCCGGACATTGTCCGTCCGGGCCGGACACCCCACCACCGACGCCCACGACCAATCAGGCGGTGCCACGTGGCCTGCCGCCGCTTCCCACCGCCGCGGCCCGCCCGGCCCGGGGCAGGCCCCCGCGGCCCGAGCGCCCCGCGCCCGTGCGTCCCGCCGCCGCCTTGCTCGAGGCCGGCCGGCTCCGGCCGCCGCGCCATCAGCTCCGGCGACCGCCGCCCCGTCGCGCCCGGCCGCCGCCGTCCTCGCCTCCATGCCGTATCTTCGCCGGCAAGTCCGTTCCCCACCGCCGCGGTCGACGCCGGCGAGCTCCTCCCCCCACTCCGGTGAGCCGGAGAGATTCTCCCCGCTCCGGCCGACCTCTCCTCCGGCGGCACAGACGACTTTCTGGCGAGCATCGGTTCCCGTGCACCGGATCTCAGATCTGAAAAACTCCTCTCGGGTTGACTTTCCGTCCCTAACCCTAGTTCATGTGCCCATGTTCATCGTGCCCTAACTTTGCATCCATAACTCCGTTTTGGGCATGTAGCATATCAAAATGTTCGCCTCAGAGAGCACATCATTTCATTCCATTGCATCATTTTCATCTGATTCCATCTTGATGCCTGAAATGCTATTAGAAGAGTGCTACTTGAGATAATTGTTAGATCTGCTACTCCATTTAGATATTTGTCATTTTTGCCATGATTATTGTGTGCATGATATGCCCATGAGTTCTACATATGTTTTGTTAAGGGTTTTGCCATCTTTCCATAGGTGCAACCCATGTATTTTTGTGATGTGTGTGGTGACTAGCACGAGCTTGCAAAGTGAGGCACTTGGTAATGCTGATTTCAGGGACTTAGCATTTCCACTAAGTCCTTGACCTGTTTATCTCATATGGCCATATGTTCATGTTGTTTCCTAGTGATCCGTGCCTCTTTTGAGGATGATCAGTAAGGATGTTTTGTTAATATTGTAGTGCTCTATCCATCCGTGTCTTTGTTTGCAATTATGGAGCACCCTAGCTTGAGTCAATCGAGCTCTACTTTTGCTACTTTGTGAATCCGGGCAGATTGTCTACTTGTTAGCGATTTTGCCGATGATGTTGTAGTTGATCCATGCATGCTATGCTATTGTTCTTGCCATGTCTAGCTTGTATTTTGTGTATTCTTGATGGGTGTATACTTAGTTTGTCATGACATGCTTTTTAGTGAGTGCATCGACCTCGTAAACATGCCTACTTGATATCTGTTTTCAGCATGCTCCAGTTTTCACTAAGTCTGAGAACTGATTATGTTTTTGCCATGTTCACATGCTTGCAAATGTGTTTTATGATCCCTTTTGGCTCAAGGTAACTAAGTGACTTTTGTTAAGCTCTTTGAGTAGCTCCATGCCAGGCTTTACTTTGCCATGTTCAGGTCTTGTAGCATGTAGTTTTGTTGCTCCGAAGAGTGCTACCTGATCTGAAATTCCAGACAAGTGTTAATTTCACTAAGTCTGAGATCTGTTTACCATATGCATTTTTGCCATGCTTGTTTGAACCTGTTAATGGATGAATTGGCCGTAGCTCAGTGCTAGACTTTTGTTAAGCATCATGAATGCATCCCTGCCATGTATTTTGATGCCATGTTTGAATGCGGTAGCATGTTCATCTCATTGCATTTAGATGGCTACTTGTTGTAAATCGCAGAACGTGGCCATATTTGAATTGCTTGCCATTTCCAAATCGTAACTCCGATTCCGGCGTTCTTTATATTGTTTTCAAGCGATTTCATCTCATCTTTCCAGTGGAACACTTGGATTTCCAAGTTGAGGCCAGGTTCATGCATCCCTTGTCAAATCTTGCATATGCATCCCGCATCGCATCCCGCATAGCATACCATCTTTGCATCATATTGTTTGAGCTTTGCATGTGGTTGATTGTGTTCCATTTGCTTGTTTGTCTTCTTTGGGTAGAGCCGGGAGACGAGTTCACTAACGAGGAGCCCGTTGAGTTTGCTTTCGAGGATCCAGTCAACTCTGACAACTTTGCAGGCAAGATGATCATACCCTTGAAATCACTACTATCTTTGCTTTGCTAGATGCTCGCTCTTCTGCTATGCCATGCTACGATGCCTACCACTTGCTTTCAAGCCTCCCAAATTGCCATGTCAAACCTCTAACCCTCCATGTCCTAGCAAACCGTTGATTGGCTATGTTACCGCTTTACTCAGCCCCTCTGATAGCGTTGCTAGTTGCAGGTGAAGATTGGAGACCGTTCCTTGTTGGAACCTTATTTACTTGTTGCGATATCATTATATTATCTTGTTATCTTAATGCATCTATATACTTGGTAAAGGGTGGAAGGCTCGGCCTCTCGCCTAGTGTTTTGTTCCACTCTTGCCGCCCTAGTTTCCGTCATATCGGTGTTATGTTCCCGGATTTTGCGTTCCTTACGCGGTTGGGTTATAATGGGAACCCCTTGATAGTTCGCCTTGATTAAAGCTTTTCCAGCAATGCCCAACCTTGGTTTTACCATTTTCCACCTAGCCTCTTTTCCCTTGGGTTTCCGGAGCCTGAGGGTCATCTTATTTAAACCCCCCCCCCCAGGCCAGTGCTCCTCTGAGTGTTGGTCCAACTGAGCTGCCTGCGGGGCCACCTCGGGGAAACTTGAGGGTTGGTTTTACTCGTAGCTAGTCTCATCTGAGTGTGCCCTGAGAACGAGATATGTGCAGCTCCTATCGGGATTTTTCGGCACATTCGGGCAGTGTTGCTGGTCTTGTTTTAACGTGTCCAAGTGTCTTGAAGAACTGCGATACCGAGTCTGATCGGAACGTCTTGGGAGGAGGTCTATTCCTTCGTTGACCGTGAGAGCTTGTCATGGGCTAAGTTGGGACTCCCCTGCAGGGATTTGAACTTTCAAAAGCTGTGCCCGCGGTTATGGGCAGATGGGAATTTGTTAATGTCCGGTTGTAGATAACTTGAACCTTAACTTAATTAAAATGAATCAACAGTGTGAGTTACCGTGATGGTCTCTTCTCGGCGGAGTTCGGAAGTGAACACAGTGTTGGAGTAATGCTTGCGCAGGTTGTCCTCTAGTTTCTCGCTCGCGCCTTGCCTCCTCTTCTCGCTCTCTTTTGCGAACAGGATAGCCACTATATATGCTAGTCGCTTGCTGCAGCTCCACATATTTTACCTTGCCTTACCTATAAGTTTAAATAGTCTTGATCGCGAGGGCGCGAGATTGCTGAGTCCCTGTGGCTCACAGATTACTATTAAACCAGATACAGGGTCTGATGATTCCGCTCCAGATGACGCGCTCGAGCTCAAGTGGGAGTTCGACGAGGACTCTCAACGATACTACGTGTCTTTTCCTGATGATCAGTAGTGGTGCCCAGTTGGGGTGATCGGGACCGTGTCGCATGTTGGGTTATCTTTTATTTTGGCGCCGTAGTCGGGCCATGAGTGTTTGGATGATGTAATGTTATTTATGTACCTTGATTGACGTGGCGAGTGTAAGCCAACTATGTTATCTCCCCTTTATTATTTATATTACATGGGATGTTGTGAAGATTGCCTAACTTGCAACATATGCCTTCAATCTGATTATGCCTCTAAGTCGTGCCTCGACACGTGGGAGATATAGTCGCATTGAGGGTGTTACATTATACCTCTTGACGTGGGCACGAGCCTGAAATCCCAATTTCATCCCTCGAAACATCTCTTATGTTTCGCGACGTTTCAAAACATCTTCGGTGCCTCAACTCTAAACCGTTTAACTGAACTATCACGTAGTTATCAAAATGTGTATGTCAGATGTTCGCAACATCCACAGACGACGTTCGAGGTTCAGCACACTGAGCAGTGCATTAAGGACACAAGCCTTCTATGAAGCAATGAGGACAATCCTCAGTTTACGGACCTAGTCTGCATAATTGCTACTATCAACTTTCAACTAAATTTTCTCCAGGAACATATCTAAATAGTAGAACTGAAGCGCGAGCCACGGCATAATTTGCGAAGACCTTTTGACTATGTTCAGGATAATTAAGTTCATCTTATGAAATCCCACTCAGATAGAAATCCCTCTAGTCATCTAAGTGATTACATGATCCGAGTCAACTAGGCCGTGTCCGATCATCACGTGAGACGGACTAGTCAACATCGGTGAACATCTTCATGTTGATCGTATCTTCTATACGACTCATGTTCGACCTTTCGGTCTTCTGTGTTCTGAGGCCATGTCTGTACATGCTAGTCTCGTCAAGTCAACCTAAATGTTTGCATGTGTAAATCTGTCTTACACCCGTTGTATGTGAACATTGGAATCTATCACACCCGATCATCACGTGGTGCTTCGAAACAACAAACTGTCGCAACGGTGCACAGTTAGGGGGAACACTTTCTTGAAATTATTATGAGGGATCATCTTATTTACTACCGTCGTCCTAAGTAAACAAGATGCAAAAACATGATAAACATCACATGCAATCAAATAATAGTGACATGATATGGCCAATATCATATAGCTCCTTTGATCTCCATCTTGGGGCCCCATGATCATCTTGTCACCGGCATGACACCATGATCTCCATCATCATGATCTCCATCATCGTGTATCCATTAAGTTGCTCGCCAACTATTACTTCTAGTACTATGGCTAACACGTTTAGCAATAAAGTAAAGTAATTTACATGGCGTTTCTCAATGACACGCAGGTCATACAAAAAATTAAGACAACTCCTATGGCTCCTGCCGGTTGTCATACTCATCGACATGCAAGTCGTGATTCCTATTACAAGAACATGATCTCATACATCACATATATATCATTCATCACATCCTTTGGCCATATCACATCACAAAACACTTGCTGCAAAAACAAGTTAGATGTCCTCTAATTGTTGTTGCAAGTTTTTTACGTGGCTGCTATAGGTTTCTAGCAAGAACGTTTCTTACTACGCCAAAACCACAACGTGAATTGCCAATTTATATTTACCCTTCATAAGGACCCTGTTCATCGAATCCGATCAGACTAAAGTGGGAGAGACAGACACCCGCCAGCCACCTTATGCAACTAGTGCATGTCAGTGGGTGGAACCGGTCTCACGTAAGCGTACGTGTAAGGTTGGTCCGGGCCGCTTCATCCCACGATGCCGCCGAATCAAGATAAGACTAGTAACGACAATATAATTGACAATATCAACGCCCACAACTACTTTGTGTTCTACTCGTGCATAGTAACTATGCATAGACCTAGCTCTGATACCACTGTTGGGGAACATAGCAGAAATTCAAAATTTTCTACGCATCACCAAGATCAATCTATGGAGTAATCTAGCAACGAGGGGAAGGAGAGTGCATCTACATACCCTTGTAGATCGCTGAGCGGAAGCATTCAAGTGAACGGGGTTGATGGAGTCATACTCGTCGTGATCCAAATCACCGATGATCCTAATGCCGAACAGACGGCACCTCCGTGTTCAACACACGTACAGCCCGGTGACGTCTCCTACGCCTTGATCCAGCAAGGGGAGAAGGAGAGGTTGGGGAAGACTCCATCCAGCAGTAGCACAACGGCGTGGTGGTGGTGGAGGAGCGCGGGACTCTAGCAGGGCTTCGCCAAGCACTACGAGAGACGAGCAGGGAGAGGGGTAGGGCTGCGCCAACAGGGAGAGCAAATCACATGTGTTGGGCAGCCCCAAACCTCAAGTATATATAGGGGGGGGAGGGGCTGCGCCCCCACCTAGGGTTCCCTCCCCAGGGGTGGCGGCCAGCCCTAGATCCCATCTAGGGGGCAGCCAAGGGGGATAGAGGGGGGCGCACCACTAGGTGGGCCTTAGGCCCATCTGAGCCTAGGGTTTGCCCCCTTCCCCTCTTGGAGGCGCCTTGGGCCTTGGTGGGAGGCGCCCCAGCCCACCTAGGGGCTGGTCCCTTCCCACTATTGGCCCATGTAGGCCTCCGGGGCTGGCGGCCCCACCTGGTGGACCCGCGGACCCCTCCGGTGGTCCCGGTACACTACCGGTGATGCCCGGAACACTTCCGGTGGCCAAAACCATACTTCATATATATCAATCTTTACCTCCGGACCATTCCAGAACTCCACGTGACGTCCGGGATCTCATCCGGGACTCCGAACAACATTCGGTAACCGCGTACATACTTTCCCTATAACCCTAGCGTCATCGAACCTTAAGTGTGTAGACCCTACGGGTTCGAGAACCATGCAGAGATGACCGAGACGTTCTCCGGTCAATAACCAACAGCGGGAACTGGATACCCATGTTGGCTCCCACATGCTCCACGATGATCTCATCAGATGAACCATGATGTCAAGGACTTAATCAATCCCGTATACAATTCCCTTTGTCTATCGGTACGATACTTGCCCGAGATTCGATCGTCGGTATCCCGATACCTTGTTCAATCTCGTTACCGACAAGTCTCTTTACTTGTTCCGTAACACATCATCCCGTGATCAACTCCTTGATCACATTGTGCACATTATGATGATGTCCTACCGAGTGGGCCCAGAGATACCTCTCCGTTTACGCGGAGTGACAAATCCTAGTCTCGATTTGTGCCAACCCAACAGACACTTTCGGAGATACCTGTAGTGTGCCTTTATAGCCACCCAGTTACGTTGTGACGTTTGGCACACCCAAAGCACTCCTACGGTATCCGGGAGTTGCACAATCTCATGGTCTAAGGAAATGATACTTGACATTAGAAAAGCTTCAGCATACAAATTACATGATCTTGTGCTAGGCTTAGGATGGGGTCTTGTCCATCACATCATTCCCCTAATGATGTGATCCCGTTATCAACGACATCCAATGTCCATGGTCAGGAAACCGTAACCATCTATTGATCAACGAGCTAGTCAACTAGAGGCTTACTAGGGACATGGTGTTGTCTATGTATCCACACATGTATCTGAGTTTCCTATCAATAAAATTCTAGCATGGATAATAAACGATTATCATGAACAAGGAAATATAATAATAACCAATTTATTATTGCCTCTAGGGCATATTTCCAACATATACGTAGTACTAGCAAGATGCCCATGCGTTCCACAGAACATCAACATGATCAAGGGGAGGCTTAATTTGCAAATATGAGAGGGGTGTGTGTATATTTTTTTTCAAAATTGCCATAGTTTCCTTCCTATCCGTCAGATATAAATCGAACGACCTATATTGCAGGATGGCAGGCACACCATCATCAACAACTCCGTTTTTATAAGAGTAGAGATAAAATATATTATATGTAGTATAACATGTTCATAACCACACCATGTGTATCACCATTATATATATTCACACATGCGTCGGTTTAAAACACTATGATAAATTCTTCAAATATCTGAATTCTCTTTTTATAATGAAGTATGATCTCTATTCGTCTTTTACACCTACACAATCCTCTTATCTTTGTCGCTAGCTAGCGCTAACTTTCTCTCGTGCATGCACACGCCCGCATCCCTCTCACCCTCCCTCAGCATTCTCTAGCTCCATAATGCAAATTCGTCTTTTCACTTTAGGTCGTTCACCCACGGTGTGTGTCGGCCCCCCAGCTCCTTCTTTACAACACACATCGATCGATATGCCTCTCTAGCCAGGTGTGCCTAGCAAAAAACACAAGCTTCCCCTCTTCTCTTATCACCGTCCATGCCTCACTCCCACCACTCTTTTCATCGATCTCGTACTCACACACTCCTCCCCCTCGATATAGTATGACTCTTGCACCACCTCCTAGATGCATCCCTCTCTCTCTATCCTTCTTCCCGTGCCTCATTTGCTTCTGACACACACATGCATGTATACCGATCGATCTCCCAACATATACCTACGTCTACTTTAACTATTCCCCCCATCGATCGATGTACCTCACAAGTTATGTCTCTCCTTTCTCTGACAAAGGACGATTGATCCTCCTATGTAGTTGTGTCTGCTTACCACAGCCATATCGCCCCCCTCGTCATTCGTGCATGCCTCCTGACCCGTCTCTCACACGCACGTGCACAGATAGGCAGCCATCCCCTCTCTTATTGATATTGCAGGCGTTCCCTCTGGTTGTCTAGCAAGCCTATCCCACCATTCGTTAGAAGCAACTCCACTACCACCCCCTCCAACACTCTAGCTCCGTCTCTCTCCCAACCTTATTCCTCTCCTACACATATGCACGGAGGCCGAAGATCTCCCTTAATACATGAGGTAGATTGATGTCCCTTAATACATGAGGTAGGCCTCTCTCCTCCTCCACACATATACCAACCATTGTACCTCTATAGTTAATTAGGCCTCCCTCCCCCCACCACACACCGATAGTCGAACGTTGTATGTAGGTATCCATGCCACAAAGATAAACTGCACCTGTCCCCTCTCACGTTCTAGTAGGCCAGCCACTCTATATATTTGACGTGGGCACACACAAATTCGATGGCACTCTATCGATCGCGCACGCGCGCACACACACATCATCCCTCTCTTCGATTCTATGGACACCTCAAGCCAATGATACCTCCACTCTCTTCTCGTGGATCGCCCCCTCTATATATATGATATATCCAGGACTCTATTTCACACACATTGCATATGTTACATTTTTTGATTGACCCCACCCCCCAAAAACTCTCACGAACCCACACACTATACTATCTCTCTATGTTTGTATCTCCCTCACACAACCCCACGTAGGTGGTGTACGTATACAAGAAGAGAATAGGTGCACCGTGCATGTACTCACGCTTCGTGCCCAGCCACACCCGCGCGGGTACACGGTGGAGCTCATTTCTATACGAAATGGCAGCCACGTGCTAATTTGAATGCGTGTAGCGGTTGTTTACCTACGGAGGTCGTGTACCACACGTGCACGAAACAAAGTTCGACTTGATGCGTTCGCGCATTATTTTTAAATAAAGTTATATCGCTCAATGGCACATACATAGAATATAAAACGCTTTTTATGGAGAAAAAGGTAGTCCGCTCCACTATATACAATGGAGCCTGCCTGCCTGGTTTGTCTCTCTTCAGAGTATCTCACACAAGGCTGCAGTGGCCTCTCTCTCTCTCTCTCTCTCACTGTTGGTCACGGATCCGGCCGCATCCCATCCGCCGGTGGAAAGGGAGGACGTGCATCGTTTCTCCGTTCGACAACACCGAGGCAGCACGTCCCGATCCGCGGTACACGCTGTTCTCTCTGACCAATCTCCGGCGTGGTAGGGCCTATGCCACCTGCTTGCTGCTGCAGTATGGGCAGATTCCGCCCACCGCCGCTCACCTAGTTACATCCCAACGACCTCCAGGTATCCCCTGCGGCCTTGCTCCACTGCCCATCTTCCCATGTTGCTACATGTGGATCTTCCATAATTCTTTGCCCAAAACGTAGCTCGTCCACGCGTACTTTCCATATTGCAATCTCGTCCTCACACCATTTTAGAAAAACACAAGTGTGTTGTTATCTTCCCTTAGGACAAGGAATATGCTTCTTTTTTGTCGTCGCATGTGTCATCAACTGTTATTGGCCAGTAATTGTTTCCTTTCTACCTCTTTTTTGCAAACAGGGCTATCCTTTTGGTGAACTGCACAAATCACTTTTTTCTTAAGAGTGTTTTGTGGAGTTCTACCAAAATGTCACACGAGCAACGTCTCTACATTTCAGTGTGACTGCACAAAGGGAGATTGGTTTTGCTCTATCCTCCTCATCCAACTCTGAGCCTAATCTTCTCCAACTAGTTAGTCTTAAGAGAGACTGCAAAGGTGACCGGCTTCTATTTGTGTGTTCATTGTTTCATCAGCAATCCTCTATTATCGTAATCACACTTAATATCTTTGGAACATGGACGCTCAGCTTTATTTTAGTGGAACTGCACAAAATGATCAGAATGTTGCATGCTTCAGACAACTAATTTTTTTCCCAACATGCCTTGTTGATTTAGAAGGAGCTGGGGGGACGTTGCTGCCAATGAAAGCATGGATCAATTTTAATTTAACACCTTCTCACAACTTTGTCTTAAGTTGTGATGTAAATATTAGCTCGGATTAGCAAGGAAGTTAGTTTTTTATTGTTTTTGAAAGAGCATCGATGGCAATACACACGAAACAAAAGCTGGAAGCTCACACCATTGTACAATTTCATGTTGCTGGAAAATTATTTGTATAGTACATCAATTATGTAAACAAATGCTGGAAGCTTGATACATTGCCAAAAGCCTCTTCGGCATCCGGGTCCATGTGCCATGCACAAAATTATACTCCTTCGTTCCTAAATATTTGTCTTTTTACAAATTTCAAATGGGCATATTTTAGAGTGTAGATTCACTCATGTTGCTTCGTATGTGTACTCCCTCTATTGCTAAATATTTGTCTTTCTAGAGATTTCAACAAGTGACTACATACGGAGCAAAATGAGTGAATCTACACTCTAAAATATGTCTATATACATCTGTATGTAGTAGTCCATTTGAATCTCTAAAAAGACAAATATTTGAGTAGTCACTTGTTGAAATCTCTAGAAAGACAAATACTCTGGAGTATATTTAAGAACCGAGGGGGTAGTGCACAGCCGAATGGGAGACTCAGACCGGTCGTTGGGCCGCATTAATAGTGAGTAATGAGCAGTCAAATCATAAGCCCCACCTTTCCCACTGTAAGTTGCTCGGAAGAAGCAACCATCAATACGCTCTTCTTTGAATCCGCTCATACTACTCCATCCGTCACTGTTTATAGAGCGCGCTTCTGAAAAAGAGAAAATCTCTGGGACCAAGGCGACTAGCGATCAGCCTGAAAAATAGCATTGGTAGTTATAGCACGACCTCTATTACTAGAGGAAATAATGCGTACACACATGCATGCAGTGCTTCCACCCCAGGTACACACCTGCATGCACTTACTCCACTCCGTAGTACTACATCGAGAGAAAATTGCGGTTACCATGCCCTAATTAATTGAGCATTAAACCAAACACGTCTAAAGTCTCTCTGGTGGTGGAAATGCATTGAGAGAAATGCATCATAATTAAGCGCGCCCTATAAACTATGACGGAGGGAGGAGTAGTATGAAGGTGCAAAACCAAGTACGCGTATGGCCAGTCGGTCAACGCACCTCCTCTTGGCATATCACTGACATGTGGGATCATAGTGTGAGCAAACCGATCTCAATTAATGGCAAAATGGCCAACCCGCCGTTCCTTGAGAGAGACGAGGAGCGAGAACGCACAGACGGGCTCGCACGAAGGCCAAGATATATTCGAGCATGGTTGATCAATATCATCATTACATGTTGGGCTGCTGTTTTCCGCCCTTCTCCGGAATAAATGTGTACTTTATCAGAGATTAAAAAAAATAAGAGTACAGAGGCTCCACCATGCGGTTCTAGAAGTAGTACTACTCATAATAATAAAGCTTGCGCTTTGCTCTTCGCCTCTTCGTGAAGTCGAACAATGATGGTACTCCGCATGTTCGGTACTAGTACATTGTATGCCTCTGGCAATCTGACACTGAATGAACTAATGCATGTCCACCGCCTGGGCGAGGGTACGTTGCATTAGTAAAAAGGCGTAAGCGAGCTTCACCTTGTCCTGCAAGCTTCTCCTCATTCTGCGAGTTAACGGGACACACCAACAAGTAGTGCTAGTCCATACTCCCTCCTTTCCGGTTAATATGGCTTACTATTTTTTGCAGGTAAATGAGAGAGCTTTATTCATATATATGTTGGGGAACGTTGCAGAAAATTAAAATTTTTCCTAGGGTTTCACCAAGATCCATCTATGAGTTCATCTAAGCAACGAGTCTAGGGAGAGAGTTTGCATCTACATACCACTTGTAGATCGCGTGCGGAAGCTTGCAAGGTGATGATGTAGTCGTACTCGACGTGATCCAAATCACCGATGACCAGCGCCGAACGGACGGCACCTCCGCGTTCAACACACGTACGGGACGGGAGACGTCTCCTCCTTCTTGATCCAGCAAGGGGGAAGGAGAGGTTGATGAAGATCCAGCAGCACGACAGCGTGGTGGTGGATGCAGGGCGTCACAGCAGCAGGGCTTCGCCGAGACTACGAGGGAGAGACGTAACGGGGGGAGGTGGAGGCGCCAGGGGCTGGTGTGTGAAGTCCCTCCTCTCCCCCACTATATATAGGGGTGCCAGGGGGGCGCCGGCCCTAGTAGATGAGATCTACTAGGGGGGGCGGCGGCCTAGGGGAGGTTTCCCTCCCCCCCAAGGCACCTAGGGGTGCCTTCCACCACTAGGACTCCTCCTAGGGGGAAACCCTAGGCGCATGGGCCTATAGGGGCTGGTGCCCTTGGCCCATGAAGGCCAAGGCGCACCCCCTACAGCCCATGTGGCCCCCCGAGACAGGTGGCCCCACCCGGTGGACCCCCGGGACCCTTCCGGTGGTCCCGGTACAATACCGATGACCCCGAAACTTGTCCCGATGCCCGAAATAGCACTTCCTATATATAATTCTTTACCTCCGGACCATTCCGGAACTCCTCGTGACGTCCGGGATCTCATCCGGGACTCCGAACAACATTCGGGTTTCTGCATATACATATCTTCATAACCCTAGCGTCACCGAACCTTAAGTGTGTAGACCCTACGGGTTCGGGAGACATGCAGACATGACCGAGACGCTCTCAGTCAATAACCATCAGCGGGATCTGGATACCCATGATGGCTCCCACATGCTCCTCGATGTTGTCATCGGATGAACCACGATGTCGAGGATTCGATCAAACCCTGTATGCAATTCCCTTTGTCAATCGGTACGTTACTTGCTCGAGACTCGATCGTCGGTATCCCAATACCTTGTTCAGTCTCGTTACCGGCAAGTCACTTTACTCGTACCGTAATGCATGATCCCGTGTCCAACACCTTGGTCACATTGAGCTCAATATGATGATGCATTACCGAGTGGGCCCAGAGATACCTCTCCGTCATACGGAGTGACAAATCCCAGTCTCGATCCGTGTCAACCCAACAGCTACTTTCGGAGATACCTGTAATGCACCTTTATAGTCACCCAGTTACGTTGTGACGTTTGATACACCCAAGGCACTCTTACGGTATCCGGGAGTTACACGATCTCATGGTCGAAGGAAGAGATACTTGACACTTGCAAAGCTCTAGCAAAACGAACTACACGATCTTTTATGCCATGCTTAGGATTGGGTCTTGTCCATCACATCATTCTCCTAATGATGTGATCCCGTTATCAACGACATCCAATGTCCATAGTCAGGAAACCATGACTATCTGTTGATCACAACGAGCTGGTCAACTAGAGGCTTACCAGGGACATAGTGTGGTCTAAGTATTCACACGTGTATTACGATTTCCGGATAATACAGTTATAGCATGAATAAAAGACAATTATCGTGAACAATGAAATATAATAATACTTTTATTATTGCCTCTAGGGCATATTTCCAACAGTCTCCCACTTGCACTAGAGTCACTAATCTAGTTACATTGTGATGAATCGAACACCCATAGAGTTCTGGTGTTGATCATGTTTTGCACGCGAGAGAGGTTTAGTCAGCGGATCTGCGACATTCAGATCCGTGTGCACTTTGCAAATCTCTATGTCTCCATCTTGAACATTTTCACGGATGGAGTTGAAACGACGCTTGATGTGCCTGGTCTTCTTGTGAAACCTGGTCTCCTTTGCGAGGGCAATTGCTCTAGTGTTGTCACAGAAGAGTTTGATCGGCCCCGACGCATTGGGTATGACTCCTAGGTCGGTGATGAACTCCTTCACCCAAATCGCTTCATGTGCTGCCTCCGAGGCTGCCATGTACTCTGCTTCACATGTAGATCCCGCCACGACGCTCTGCTTGCAGCTGCACCAGCTTACTGCTCCACCATTCAACATATACACGTATCCGGTTTGTGACTTAGAGTCATCCAGATCTGAGTCGAAGCTAGCGTCGACATAACCCTTTACGACGAGCTCTTCGTCTCCTCCATAAACGAGAAACATGTCCTTTGTCCTTTTCAGGTACTTCAGGATATTCTTGACCGCTGTCCAGTGTTCCTTGCCGGGATTACTTTGGTATCTTGCTACCAAACTTACGGCAAGGTTTACATCGGGTCTGGTACACAGCATGGCATACATAATAGATCCTATGGCTGAAGCATAGGGGATGACACTCATCTCTTCTTTATCTTTTGCCGTGGTCGGTGACTGAGCTGAGCTCAGTCTCATACCTTGTAACATAGGCAAGAACCCCTTCTTGGACTGATCCATTCTGAATCTCTTCAAAATCTTATCAAGGTATGTGCTTTGTGAAAGACCTATGAGGCGTCTCGATCTATCTCTATAGATCTTGATGCCTAATATATAAGCAGCTTCTCCAAGGTCCTTCATTGAAAAACACTTATTCAAGTAGGCCTTAATGCTGTCCAGAAATTCTATATTATTTCCCATCAGGAGTATGTCATCTACATATAATATGAGAAATGCTACAGAGCTCCCACTCACTTTCTTGTAAAAGCAGGCTTCTCCATAAGTCTGCATAAACCCAAACGCTTTGATCATCTCATCAAAGCGAATGTTCCAACTCCGAGATGCTTGCACCAGTCCATAAATGGATCGCTGGAGCTTGCATACTTTGTTAGCGTTCCGAGGATCGACAAAACCTTCCGGCTGCATCATATACAGTTCTTCCTTAAGATGCCCGTTAAGGAATGCTGTTTTGACGTCCATCTGCCATATCTCATAATCATAGTATGCGGCAATTGCTAACATGATTCAGACAGACTTTAGCTTCGCTACGGGAGAGAATGTCTCGTCGTAGTCAATCCCTTGAACCTGTCGATAACCCTTAGCGACAAGTCGAGCTTTATAGATGGTAACATTACCATCCGCGTCCGTCTTCTTCTTAAAGATCCATTTGTTTTCTATCGCTCGCCGATCATCGGGCAAGTCTGTCAAAGTCCGTACTTTGTTTTCATACATGGATTCTATCTCGGATTTCATGGCTTCAAGCCATTTGTTGGAATACGGGCCCGCCATTGCCTCTTCATAGTTCGAAGGTTCATTGTTGTCTAACAACATGATTTCCAGGACAGGGTTGCCGTACCACTCTGGTGCGGAACGTGTCCTTGTGGACCTACGAAGTTCAGCAGTAACTTGATCCGAAGTACCTTGATCATTATCATTGTTTTCCTCTTCAGTTGGTGTGGGCATCACAGGAACGGTTTCCTGTGCTGCGTCACTATCCCGCTCAAGAGGTAGTACTTCATTGAGTTCTACTTTCCTCCCACTTACTTCTTTCGAGAGAAACTCTTTTTCCAGAAAGCATCCGTTCTTGGCAACAAAGATCTTGCCTTCGGATCTTAAGTAGAAGGTATACCCTACAGTTTCCTTAGGGTATCCTATGAATACGCATTTTTCCGACTTGGGTTCGAGCTTTTCAGGTTGAAGTTTCTTGACATAAGCTTCGCATCCCCAAACTTTTAGAAACGACAGCTTAGGTTTCTTTCCAAACCATAATTCATACGGTGTCGTCTCAACGGATTTAGACGGTGCCCTATTTAAAGTGAATGTAGCTGTCTCTAGAGCGTATCCCCAAAATGATAGCGGTAAATCGGTAAGAGACATCATAGACCGCACCATATCCAATAGAGTGCGATTACGACGTTCGGACACACCGTTTCGCTGAGGTGTTCCAGGCGGCGTGAGCTGTGAAACGATTCCACATTTCTTTAAGTGTGTACCAAACTCGTGACTTAAGTATTCTCCTCCACGATCTGATCGTAAGAATTTTATCTTTCGGTCACATTGATTCTCCACCTCATTCTGAAATTCCTTGAACTTTTCAAAGGTCTCAGACTTGTGTTTCATTAAGTAGACATACCCATATCTACTCAAGTCATCTGTGAGAGTGAGAACATAACGATATCCTCCGCGAGCCTCAACGCTCATTGGACCGCACACATCGGTATGTATGATTTCCAACAAGTTGGTTGCTCACTCCATTGTTCCGGAGAACGGAGTCTTGGTCATTTTGCCCAAGAGGCATGGTTCGCACGTGTCAAACGATTCATAATCAAGAGACTCTAAAAGTCCATCGGCATGGAGCTTCTTCATGCGCTTGACACCAATGTGACCAAGGCGGCAGTGCCACAAGTATGTGGGACTATCGTTATCAACTTTAAATCTTTTGGCATCTACACTATGAACATGTGTAATATTACGTTCGAGATTCATTAAGAATAAACCATTGACCATCGGAGCATGACCATAAAACATATCTGTCATATAAATCAAACAACCATTATTCTCAGACTTAAATGAGTAGCCATCTCGTATTAAACGAGATCCTGATACAATGTTCATGCTCAAACTTGGCACTAAATAACAATTATTAAGGTTCAAAACTAATCCCGTAGGTAAATGTAGAGGCAGCGTGCCGACGGCGATCACATCGACTCTGGAACCATTCCCGACGCGCATCGTCACCTCGTCCTTCGCCAGTCTCCGTTTATTCCGCAGCTCCTGCTGTGAGTTACAAATATGAGCAACGGCACCGGTATCAAATACCCAGGAGTTACTACGAGTACTGGTAAGGTACACATCAATCACATGTATATCAAATATACCTTTGGTGTTGCCGGCCTTCTTATCCGCTAAGTATTTGGGGCAGTTCCGCTTCCAGTGACCCTTCCCCTTGCAATAAAAGCACTCAGTCTCAGGCTTGGGTCCATTCTTTGACTTCTTCCCGGTAACTGGCTTACCAGGCGCGGCAACATCTTTGCCGTCCTTCTTGAAGTTCTTCTTACCCTTGCCCTTCTTGAACTTAGTGGTCTTATTGACCATTAACACTTGATGTTCTTTCTTGATTTCAGCCTCTGCTGACTTCAGCATCGAGAACACTTCAGGAATGGTCTTTTCCATTCCCTGCATGTTGTAGTTCATCACAAAGCTCTTGTAGCTTGGTGGGAGCGACTGGAGGATTCTGTCAATGACCGCCTCATCTGGGAGGTTAATGTTCAGCTGGGTCATACGGTTGTGCAACCCAGACATCTTCAGGATGTGCTCACTGACAGAACTGTTTTCCTCCATCTTACAACTGTAGAACTTGTCGGAGACATCATATCTCTCGACCCGGGCATGAGCTTGGAAAACTAGTTTCAGCTCTTCGAACATCTCATATGCTCCGTGATGCTCAAAACGCTTTTGGAGCCCCGGTTCTAAGCTGTAAAGCATGCCGCACTGAACGAGGGAGTAATCATCAGCGCGAGACTGCCAAGCATTCATAATGTCTTGGTTCTCTGGGACAGGAGCGTCGCCTAGCGGTCCTTCTAGGACATATTGTTTCCTGGCAGCTATGAGGATGATCCTCAGGTTCCGGACCCAGTCCGTATAGTTGCTGCCATCATCTTTCATCTTGGTTTTCTCTAGGAACGCGTTGAAGTTCATGTTGACATTAGCGTTGGCCATTGATCTACAAGACATATTTGCAAAGGTTTTAGACTAAGTTCATGATAATAAAGTTCTAATCAAATTATGAACTCCCACTTAGATTAGACATCCCTTTAGTCATCTAAGTGTTACACGATCCGAGTCGACTAGCCTGTGTCCGATCATCACGTGAGACGGACTAGTCATCGTCGATGAACATTTTTCATGTTGATCGTATCTTCCATACGACTCGTGTTCGACCTTTCGGTCTCCGTGTTCCGAGGCCATGTCTGCACATGCTAGGCTCGTCAAGTTAACCCTAAGTGTTTTCGCTGTGTAAAACTGTCTTACACCCGTTGTATGTGAACGTAAGAATCCATCACACCCGATCATCACGTGGTGCTTAGAAACGACGAACTGTAGCAACGGTGCACAGTTAGGGGAGAACACTTCTTGAAATTTTATAAGGGATCATCTTATTTACTACCGTCGTCCTAAGTAAACAAGATGCATAATACATAATAAACATCACATGCAATTATATAGTTGTGACATGATATGGCCAATATCATATAGCTCCATTGATCTTCATCTTCGGGGCTCCATGATCATCTTGTCACCGGCTTGACACCATGATCTCCATCATCATAATCTCCATCATCGTGTCTTCATGAAGTTGTCACGCCAACGACTACTTCTACTTCTATGACTAACGTTTAGCAATAAAGTAAAGTAGTTTACATGACGTTATTCAATGACACGCAGGTCATACAAAAAAATAATGACAACTCCTATGGCTCCTGCCGGTTGTCATACTCATCGACATGCAAGTCGTGAATCCTATTACAAAGAACATGATCTCATACATCACAATTCATCATTCATCACAACTTCTGGCCATATCACATCACATGATCAATCGCTGCAAAAACAAGTTAGACGTCCTCTAATTGTTGTTGCATCTTTTACGTGGCTGCAATTGGGTTCTAGCAAGAACGTTTTCTTACCTACGAATCACCACAACGTGATTTTGTCAACTTCTATTTACCCTTCATAAGGGCCCTGTTCATCGATTCCGCTCCAACTAAGGTGGGAGAGACAGACACCCGCCAGCCACCTTATGCAACTTGTGCATGTCAGTCGGTGGAACCGGTCTCACGTAAGCGTACGTGTAAGGTTGGTCCGGGCCGCTTCATCCCACAATACCGTTGAGCAAGAAAAGACTAGTAGAGGCAAGTAAGATGACAAAATCCACGCCCACAACAAAGTTGTGTTCTACTCGTGCAAAGAGAACTACGCATAAACCTGGCTCTGATACCACTGTTGGGGAACGTTGCAGAAAATTAAAAATTTTCCTACGGTTTCACCAAGATCCATCTATGAGTTCATCTAAGCAACGAGTCTAGGGAGAGAGTTTGCATCTACATACCACTTGTAGATCGCGTGCGGAAGCTTGCAAGGTGATGATGTAGTCGTACTCGACGTGATCCAAATCACCGATGACCAGCGCCGAACGGACGGCACCTCCGTGTTCAACACACGTACGGGACGGGAGACGTCTCCTCCTTCTTGATCCAGCAAGGGGGAAGGAGAGGTTGATGAAGATCCAGCAGCACGACGGCGTGGTGGTGGATGCAGGGCGTCACAGCAGCAGGGCTTCGCCGAGACTACGAGGGAGAGACGTAACGGGGGGAGGTGGAGGCGCCAGGGGCTGGTGTGTGAAGTCCCTCCTCTCCCCCACTATATATAGGGGTGCCAGGGGGGCGCCGGCCCTAGTAGATGAGATCTACTAGGGGGGGCGGCGGCCTAGGGGAGGTTTCCCTCCCCCCCAAGGCACCTAGGGGTGCCTTCCACCACTAGGACTCCTCCTAGGGGGAAACCCTAGGCGCATGGGCCTATAGGGGCTGGTGCCCTTGGCCCATGAAGGCCAAGGCGCACCCCCTACAGCCCATGTGGCCCCCCGAGACAGGTGGCCCCACCCGGTGGACCCCCGGGACCCTTCCGGTGGTCCCGGTACAATACCGATAACCCCGAAACTTGTCCCGATGCCCGAAATAGCACTTCCTATATATAATTCTTTACCTCCGGACCATTCCGGAACTCCTCGTGACGTCCGGGATCTCATCCGGGACTCCGAACAACATTCGGGTTTCTGCATATACATATCTTCATAACCCTAGCGTCACCGAACCTTAAGTGTGTAGACCCTACGGGTTCGGGAGACATGCAGACATGACCGAGACGCTCTCAGTCAATAACCATCAGCGGGATCTGGATACCCATGATGGCTCCCACATGCTCCTCGATGTTGTCATCGGATGAACCACGATGTCGAGGATTCGATCAAACCCTGTATGCAATTCCCTTTGTCAATCGGTACGTTACTTGCCTGAGACTCGATCGTCGGTATCCCAATACCTTGTTCAGTCTCGTTACCGGCAAGTCACTTTACTCGTACCGTAATGCATGATCCCGTGTCCAACACCTTGGTCACATTGAGCTCAATATGATGATGCATTACCGAGTGGGCCCAGAGATACCTCTCCGTCATACGGAGTGACAAATCCCAGTCTCGATCCGTGTCAACCCAACAGCTACTTTCGGAGATACCTGTAATGCACCTTTATAGTCACCCAGTTACGTTGTGACGTTTGATACACCCAAGGCACTCTTACGGTACCCGGGAGTTACACGATCTCATGGTCGAAGGAAGAGATACTTGACACTTGCAAAGCTCTAGCAAAACGAACTACACGATCTTTTATGCTATGCTTAGGATTGGGTCTTGTCCATCACATCATTCTCCTAATGATGTGATCCCGTTATCAACGACACCCAATGTCCATAGTCAGGAAACCATGACTATCTGTTGATCACAACGAGCTGGTCAACTAGAGGCTTACCAGGGACATAGTGTGGTCTAAGTATTCACACGTGTATTACGATTTCCGGATAATACAGTTATAGCATGAATAAAACACAATTATCATGAACAATGAAATATAATAATACTTTTATTATTGCCTCTAGGGCATATTTCCAACAATATAAGCATTCTTAGGACGATCAGCCAAGACACTGGTCACTAGGAAGCGAGGTACCCCGCAAAAAAGAAGTAGGAAGCGAGGTGTTTCATCAAGCCAGCTCTCGACCACATTCAAAGTGCAGCAAGCACGGTTCGCACAAAGATGCGCCGCAAGGTTTGATGACCTGTTTACATGCTGAATAACAAAAAAAGAGGAAATATTACCGAGCGCTCCTATTTGTAACAGGATATGAGCCAGAATTAAGCGAGAATTGTGGCGAGTGTTCCATGCAATCAACTTCCATTATCACATGCGAGAACCCTTGAAGAGAACCAAATGTGTTGAAGATTGCTTTATCACATTTTAAAAATATAATAAGAGTGCAGATGCTCCTCCATCTGGTTCCTAGTACTAGTATAGTACATACCTCTATAGACTATAGTAGTAGTACTAGTACTAGTAAACTTTGCACTTGGATGTTCGCCTCTTCGGGAAGTGCAACAATAATAGTACTAGTACAGTGTATGCTTCTGGCAATTTGACACCGAATTAACTGTTGCACGTCCATCGCCTGAGGGAAGGAGAGCTTGCATTAGTCAAAAGTTTCTCCTTGTCCTGCGAGCCACCGCGCGCAAGCTTCTCCCGTCCTGCAAGCTTCTCATCGTTCGGCAAGTTGACGAGACACAACAAAGTAATGCTAGTCCATACTGCCTCCTCTCTGGTTAATATGGCTTAATTTCAAACGAGATAAATACACTGTCTGTCACTGCATATTTGTAAAAATACGGTCAGTGGACTTCATAATACGCTCATTACGCCCAATATATACATTTTCCGGTGTTTATACAGTCACTAGCTCATCTGGCTGAGTATGTGTGTGCATGCACGTGTAGGTTGAGCACTTGAGTGTGACCGTGTGTGTTCCGTCGTGTGCTCGGACATGCATGCATTAGGGCGTCACGCGCGTTTTTGCGTCCATGTGTACGTGTGACTGTTGCATACACGTAGGGGGAGTATGTGTAGGGGCCACTATAGGAGCAGTCAAATCACATAGTAAGTTAGTCGGAACAAGCAACCATCATTTCACTCTTCAATGACACGTAAGCAATATAAAATGGTTGATATGGAGAGAAAAAGAAAACCACTATATATACACTAGCAGGAGCCTAAGCTACAAGCCTGCTTGCTTGGGTTGCTCTCTTCACAAGCATAGAACGACGGTGGCCACACCGCTGGTCACATATCCGGCCTGATCCTGCAGCTGAGGGAAGGGAACAATGTTCTGCGTAGACGCGGCCGACATCGGCGAGGGAGAAAATCCACAGTCGGTGCATCCCAATCGAGGGTCATCGCGGTATGGGCCGATGCCGCATCCCAACCGCCCTTCTAGCTACAGCCCGACGTGCTAGGTAGTCCATCTTCCTTTTGGAGCCAGCTTGCTCCACTGCCGCAGCTCCCCACGTAGCTCCATCTCCATGTCGATCTTTCTCTACTTCTACCGGCTTCTACTTGTGATGAGTTTATGTCTCATGAACTAGTGCCAGTACTATTATTCTAATCACACTTCTTCAATATCATTGCCATCAGGGATGCTCAGCTCGATTTTAGGGGAACTGCACAAAAGCATCGTATGATCCGAGGGTGCCAGCCGTCTTTCCTTTGACAGGTTCTACCTAGCCAGGAAATTATATCCTGTTTAGGGTTTAGGGTTTAAGTCATAGTGATCCCATCAGTAGTTTTTCTTTCGTAGACGCTCTCACAACTTTTGTCTTTAGTTGTGAAGTAAATATTGGCTATGATCTGTGAATCATTGAGATGCATCAGCATGCGTGTTAGTTTTCCTTTGTATTTGATGGAATGTTGTAACGGAGCAACCATGGAGTAGGAATGAAAATGGAGTGGAAAGTTTCCGTTTTTCCGGAGAAAAAATGGAAACGGAGAGAAACCAACGTTTCGTCTCGTTGGATCGTGCCATTGAGCAAAACCAACATTTAAAAATCACGTCTGTCACGTTCGTGTCTCACCCTCCTCTACGGCTCGACCCCACACGGTTGCTCGGCATGCCACTCATCGCAAACCGAGTATACGATAACTTTCCCGCCTGCTTGTCGATGGATCGCGCCATGGAGTACTAGTACTACTAGAAGAGATTGACGAGTTGGGGGAGGATAGCTAGCTGTAGCACGGACTCCCAAGAACTTTTTACATGCATGTTGGGGCCAGCGCACCACTTCAATGCCGGCGTCAGTGAGATGTCGTGTCTTCTATGGCCGGGCATGAATGCGGCACTAACCGTTTCGGGCGGAAAGCACGCGCGGGTGATGAAGAGGGTTCGGGTTGGTCAGGAGCGGCCGTGGCAGCGGTCCAGACGCCCGCAAACAAGAGATGTTGTACGTTAATATTGCCGTGTATATAATTAACAACGTAAATAATGTGCTAGTTGGACAAATATGATTGGAGATGGAGATGGAAATGGAATTTTACGTAAACACGGATATGCATGTCTATGTCTATGTGTGTGTGCGCGACGACTCTCGCGACCTGGAAGCGGGGGCGTGTTTTTGATTGAGTTTTCTTTCTTTGTATGTTAAACAATTGGCTGCCAGTTTGCGTTTCTTTTTTCTGGGAACGCGCGTATTCTATTTAAAACCACTGCCATGGAGAGATTTTTTTACTCCATTATAGCCTCTTGTTTGATAGAGTTTCTCGCGTCTCACTCTCTCATCCCTCTCCATATCAAAACAAGATGACAGTGTCCACACTATCTCTCTCCTCACCGGTGGTCATAGATCCGGCCGAATCTCGTCCGCTGCGGGAGGTGAGGAGGTGCAGCGTTGACGTTGTCGCCGTTGGCGATGGAGGAAGCCGATGTGCACCGTCCTCTTGGAGCTGGCGCGGACCAAGGTCCTCCACGCCCTTGTTCGCTGTCATCGTGTGGGCAGATCCCACCCGCCCGCCTAAGCGACATCTCGCCCACCTGAGGTATAACTTCTTGTACTGGTCTAGCTCCCCAGCTCGCTGCACGCGGGTTTTCTTCTATGCGACTACTCCCTAGCTCCCCATTTATAGTAGCTAGGGTTCGTTGGCTGGTCCAACATCACCTACTATTATAGAGGAAATGCCACTCGAAAAGTTGTCCTGATTTATGACTCGGTGGAGGTATACATGTTGTTTCGACAAAAAGTACATGGTGGTTGTGCGGTCATTGTCCATATGCTCCTATTGCTGCTGCTAATCTAATACTATCACTGGTTAAATGAAGAAATGCTTTTTTCCTCGGGTATCCTGGTTTAGTTCCCATCAAGATAATCATGATGCTTCTGTTTGTTGGTGTACTTTTCATAATTCTTATTGACAATTGAGATGTCGTTGTTAATCTTGTAAAACAAAGTAACAACACTATATCCCTTTTTTATATTTTTGGAAACACCGATGCGTATCTCCATACCCGGGCATGTCTTCCTCAATTTTAGTGGAACTGCACAAAATTGGATGGCCATTGTTGTTCCGCCTCACTGTCCTCTGCCACGTGGTTCTTCTTTCCTCGAGCTTGACTACTAAGAAGAAACAGACCACCATGAGGATTTGTCAAACTTCATAGGTGCCTCACCCAAACTTGATGCCAAATGGATGATGCATCACCATGATGACCTATAGATGCTCATGGTTGCGCCTCATGGTTGCGTCGGCTGGTCAAGCTGATCGATTTTCAATGAAAAACAAGTTGTCTTCCATCAGTGCTCTTTGCTTGTTACCCACAAAGATGATATCCTTCATCGGTTCACCTTGGTTGCATTGGAGACGTAGTCGTCTTTCACGTTGGTGCAATTTTATCACACAATTGGCTATGAACCAAATGTTTCCTCGAAGAAGGATCGAAGTTGGTACTAAGAGCATAAGTTTTGTATTGATTTCTAAGCCTTCTCACAACTTTGTCTCCAGCTCCCCTGTAATTTTATTTGTCCAGCTATTAACTTTGAATAAAAAAATGGTGTGCACTAAAAACTCGGATGGACATAGTAGCCCTCCATTTTTATTTACTCCGCATATTAGATTTGACTGACGTCAAACTTTGTAAAGTTTGACCAAGTTTAGGCCAAACACAACAAACCATAATTATTAGAGAGGGTAAACTATACATACTCTCAAACCTTTCCGATAATTGAAATTAAAATTCTTTATTTGTATACACTCTCACACGTTTCCGATAATTTGGCGCGTGTGTGGTTGTTCACTTAAGGGAGAGTAGTGTACTGCACGTGAAGGACAGGAAGTGCGACCAGGACGCATGGATCGTTAGTTCATCGGAAGTACTCCCTATGTTCCTAAATATTTGTCTTTCAAGTGGTTTGCAATGGACTACCACATATGGATCATTTTGCTCCGTATGTAGTCATTTGTTGAAATCTCTAGAAAGACAAATATTTAGGAAGAGAGGGAGTAGTAGTTTTCTTCACTGGTACGTTAAATAAAGAGTTCTGTTTTGTACTTACACAATTTAAAATGACTGTTATGGAGAGAATAAGAAAACCACTCCACTATATATTAGTCGTATACACGAGAACTATTTGGACGCAACTTCATTGACTTTAGTGCACCTGCCTTTGGGTTTATGATAGGTGGGCCCAAAATGTGGCTGGCCCACCTGTCATACAACCAAAAGCAGGTGCAGTTAAGGCACCGGAGCTCAGTCCGTACTATAGTATATATATAAGATGGAACCTCAGCGCTTGTTCGCTAGGGTTTGCACTCTCCACACTCTCGCCGCACTATACACACACACACACACACACACACACACACACGCTGGAGGCTCAGTGTTCCTTTCCTAGGGTTTGCTATATTCACTGTCTCTCACTCTCTTCACCATATCTAAACAAGACTGTGTTATGGCCTCTGTATCTCTCACCCCCCTCACAGCTGGCGAAGGAGCCTCCGGATCCCGTCGCACCGGGAAGGGGAGGAGGTGCAGCATTCACTCTATCGCCTTCGGTGAGGGAGGCAATCCACTGCCGGCTGCGCTTTTCTATTTCACCCAGCGCCTGTGCGGGAGGGCCGCCGACCCCTTCTTCCTCTCTATCGTACGTAGTGTGGGCAGATCCGACCTCCTGCCGCACGCCTTGCCACATCCCGACGACCCTAAGGTATAAGTTTCTTTGAAATCATCATTGGTCTAGCTACATGCCGATCTTTTTCGATTCTATAGTCGAATCTAGGTCTTGGTTCAAAGAGGAAAGAAGGGTGCGGTGAGGTGGAGAATGAATCTAGGACGTGGTTCAATGAGGAAAGGAGGGAGGGAAAGTAGTATAGACTAGCTATCCAACCGCTTTGTTGGTTGTAAAGGGAAAATGGGGTAACCCAGTACACACATTTGTAAGGAACCGAACTCTTTGTTGAAAAGGGAAAGAAACTAGGGGTCGGGTAGTTTGTGTAGGACTAGATTTGTTGTCCTCACATCGGAAAAAGTTTCAAAGAGAAAAAATATGGGACTAATGCAGATATGTTGCTTGGCTACATACTCTGCAGCACCCATTTATACGTGTGGGCGCACATGGTGCTCGCATGTCCCATGTCCCATCCACATGATTGTGCAGTGTGTTTTGAGATGTTGTGCTACTTGTATTGGTA
The DNA here is from genome assembly GCF_002162155.2 of Triticum dicoccoides. Classification (NCBI taxonomy): domain Eukaryota; kingdom Viridiplantae; phylum Streptophyta; class Magnoliopsida; order Poales; family Poaceae; genus Triticum; species Triticum dicoccoides. The sequence continues at coordinate 215,622,164 of NC_041392.1, read as the reverse complement.
CTATTTTAAATAAATGTTGAATTGAAGCTATTGTATTCTAAGCAATGCCACTCTCAGAATTAACTACTAAACTATTTTAAGAGTATTTCTCTATTAATATGAATCAATGCAACCGTTTTACAAATGCTACTGTCCTATAATTTGTTTTCCATCAAGATAAGGTAGATGCTTCTTTTTGTGGCCGCATGTTTCATCCTCCTTTATTGGCAGTAATTGTTTCCTTTTTTGCCTCTGTTAAATCAGGGATATCTATTCAACTTGTTGCTATAGCAAACTTAAATGCCACACCAGCAACTTTACTTGATTTCAGAGTAACTGCACAAAACGAGATTGGATTTCCTATTCGTGTTGGCAGATTCGTACGTGATCTTGTGTGCGTCATGACAGGTTGGTACTTGCCTTCATCCACATGATCATGCAGTGTGGTTTGAGATGATGTGCTACTTGTATTGGTATTGTTTTAAATAAATGTTGAATTGAAGCTACTGTATTTCTGTCTTTTCCCATTAAGTAGTGAACAAAAATGGGACCAACCCATACATTATGCTTGTTGCTTTGTTACAACAAACTCTGCATCACCCCCTTTATAAGGAGATGGAAGCACATGTTGTTGTTGCGCCCACTCTCCCCTAGAACTATTTATACTTTTTGTTAATCTAATGCCGCTGGTAAAATTAAGCAATGCCACTCTCAGAATTAACTACTGAATCTTATTTCAAAACTGCAACACTTGTTAGGGATTGGCAGGATTACCATTTTTGTGGCCACATGTTTCATCCTCCTTTATTGGCCAGTAATTGATTCCTTTTTTGCCTCTGTTAAAAGAGGGATATCTATTCAACTTGTTGCTATTGTGACATTTTGCTTCGCTTAATTTTGGTGGAACTACACAAAATGAGACCGGATTTCCATATATGTGTTGATATCTCTCTCAGGTCTTCCTCATGAGTTGTTTCAAATCTTGGTCTTGAAAGGTCAGTACCGACTTTCCTCAGAATTAACTACTGAATCTTAGTTCAAAACTGCAACACTTGTTAGGGATCAGCGGGAGTACCATTTCTGTTAGGGATCGACCAGAGTACATGTTTAAGAAATGTATTGTTCAGATAATGTCTCTGTTATTATATATCAGTTACAGTGTTTTACAAATGGTACTATCCTGCTTTGTAGTTCTTTCTACATGTTGAACCAAGGTATTGTTAAGATAATGTCTCTGTTAAAATGAATCAGTCGCATTGTTTTAGGAATGATACTTTTCTGCTTTGTCATTCGTTATACATGTTGAAACAAGTCATTGTTAAGATAATGTCTCACTTAATATGAATGAATCACACTGATTGAGAATTGCTACTCTCCTGCTTTGTTTTCCATTAAGATAAGGTAGATCAGTAGATGTTTTTCTTCTGGGAGTACAAGTCATCAACCGTTATTTCTCAGTAATTGTTTCCTTGTACCTTTTGTTGCTTACAGGGATATCAAAATTAAAGCTCGGTTTAATTCCCACTTTGATTTTAGTTGAACTGCACAAAAGGAGCCAATGTGTCTAAGGCAAACTGCTGCATTACTGGGTCCAGTTGGTCTTACCACTTTGCAGAAATAAGCAGTCACTGTTTGCGCTACATTACATAAGGAATGATCAAGAAGCTTTACAGAGTATTAGTAGACGCTGGTGACATGACTAGTCTGTAGGGAGCATAGGAAAATCTACAACACATGGAGTGCACTGGGCAAAAAGTGCCCAAACAAGTACAGGAAGCCAGGACAGGACTCCAAATCTGTCAATGTCATTCTAAGCAACAATGATGGGGCATCTGGGTATGGTAATCTATTTACCGTACTTTCAGTTTGTTAATCCACCGATTGGTGGGTTGACACTGGGGCCAATATTCATGTGTGTGCTGCTGTGTCTTTGTTTTCTTGCAGCATATAAATATGATATCCACAGGGATGCTCAGCTTGATTTTAGTGGAACTGCACAAAATGTCCAGATGGTTTGTGTCCTCCATAATACTTCATCATGCACTATATATCGAATGGTTCTCTAATCATTCGTCGTCACCTTGAGCCACCGGACTATATGTTTGAATGGTGCTTCCAGCGTCGGCCATTAAGAAGGGTAAGAAGAAAGACAAAAAGAGAGATGGCTGCTTTACTTGTGGTTCGGAGGAACACTGGGCAAACAAGTGCCCAAACAAGTACCAAGAAGCCAAGACAGGACTCCAAGTCTGTCAATGTCACTCTAAGCAACAATGATGGGGCATCTGGGTATGGTAATCTGTTTACCGTACTTTCAGTTTGTTAGTCCACCGATTGGTGGGTTGACACTCGGGCCAATATTCATGTGTGTGCTGATGTGTCTTTGTTTTTCTGGCAGCATATAAATACGAAATCCACAGGGATGCTCAGCTTGATTTTAGTGGAACTACACAAAATGTTTAGATGGTTCGTGTCCTCCATAATACTTCACATCATGCACAATACATCGAATGGTTCTCTAGTCATTCATCGTCACCTTGAGCCACCGGACTATCAAATGACAAACTGATGACAAACCCTACCTGTTCCACAATCATAGGCATTACATATTTTGAATGGGAAAATCTTGTCAAAGTTGACATTAGTTTAATATATTGGAATTGGAAAACCTTGTTAATTTTTTCTCATTGATGTTAGCCAGAAGACATGCATTTCATATTTTTGAGTGGGACGCCCTTTGCTGTGAGCAACGTCGATCGTTTTTTCCTATTTCTGTCTTCAGTTTAGAAGTACATATCTACTCTGCTGAGATGCATAGTCACATGAATGTTGACTTATGTAAGATATTTTAAGAGTTTGTTCTGAATATTGTCTATGTAATGCCAGGCCTTGTGTTTGATTGCAAAGTTGAGCTTGGCATGTTGTGGCATGCGGCATCATGAGCTGTTCACCATGCCTCTTGAGAATAATGCTTCGTATTGTTTTGCATGTCGATCTAATGCCAGTGATTTGCTTGTTAGGAAGATCATCCTCTTCTGTTGTTTACGTGCTTAAGAAGTTCATCATCTTATGTTGCATTCATAGCCTATACGACGAGTCGGGTAGGTTAGACATGAAACCATATGATCTTCCGACCAACTCATCATCTTAGGCTATGATTGGATCGTCGTTTTCCAACCAAAACCGCTTGTAAAACTAACCTTGTAAATAAAAGAAGATGGTCTCAGGCGAAGCGCTTGGTTGGTCGATTTCGACTAGTAAACTATACACCAGTCTCTCAAATTACATGTGTAAGCCGCTGGTTTTACTTATAGACCTCGGGACCTCGGTTTCATTACGCCTGTATTTTACGCGTTGTTTCCGATGACGAGTAAGTTACACTTGTATCTTAATACAGGTGTGAAATAAACCGGAGCTCCCAAGCACGGCCTTACCGTTTCATGCCGTCTCAGTCTCTCGAAGGTGCTCATAGGTGGCCGATGATCCTGGCTTCCTGAATGAGCAGCGGGCGCTGTATCAGACCATCCGTAGGGCCCGTGAGGCCCTCTCCGTCGTCCTTCGAGTTGTTGCGCTCGTTGTGGCGCCGAGCATTGTTAACATGGTCAATGAACATGAGGATTCAGGAGATGACTTTATTTTGACTGGATGATAGTAGGGACCCACTAGGGCCATAGCCATACGTATGCAAGTGCCTCCTTATCATGTACAACTATATTTTTTGCTTCCTCCTAGTTTCTTGACATCACGGTCCCGCACCATTGTCAACCTAAGTAGTCAATGTAAACAAGAGAATTGCACAAGGTGTGGCCGACAGCTGGGACCAAGCAGCTCAAGCAGTATTTGTGTTTTTGAGGCGTGAGCACTGTAGAGTTTTTCTTGGTGATGTTTTCGTTGTTGTTCAGAGGAGAGCAGGGTATTAACTGGGTGGGCTATGGCCCGTCTTATCCAGCCTAGATATTAATTTTTTTCAAGATGAAAATGGCTAGCCCAGCTATGCATTTTTTTGAGGAATACCCAGGCAAGGTCAACTTGTTATTCTCCGCCCCGCTCGGCTGCAAATCTTTCCTAGGAGGGATGCATTAGGCTTAACAGGAAAATGGGCTTTAAAAATAATAAATGGGATGTAATTATAAAAACTAGGCAGTAACTATAAAAAAATGCACCAAGCACGAAATTAGTTTATAAAATATTATTTATGGATTTTGAAAATCTTAATTTTTAATTGTTGCGCGCGCAATGTTTCGTTAGATTTTTTCGTAATACGAATTTATATTTAATCTAACTAGAAATTTCGGGATAAAAATATTTCGGATCCCATCAAAATGTGGGAAATTTTATTGAATTCTGTCTTGAACGGTTGGTTGAAATTATTAATCGTTGTCTTAGCTAGAAAATGGGCTGTACTTTTAACAAACTTTAAATGGGCTGTAGTAAATTCCATTAAAATTCAAAAATGGGTTGTACATTCTTACAAATCGCAAATGGGCTATAAGTTCTCTGCCACACACTTGTGGGCCTACTAAGTTGATGCGTCCCCTAAAAAAAGAAGTTGACGCGTATGCAAGGCTTTGTCAACTTATTATAGTCAACACACGGTTCTAGCAGCAGTGGCCGTTGGATGTCCATCCAACGGATGATGTGCTTCTTCTTTAATCTCGGATATTCTAGCTTCACCCGCCCAAAAAATGATTCCTCCCCCTGACATCTGCGGCGCACCATTTCGGAAGCTGACCTGTGGGCCTACTAAGTTGACGCGTACCAAGGGCTTTGTCAACTTAGTCAATATGAATGATTCTAGCTGCAGTGACCGTACGATGTCCATCCAACGGCCGTAGTGCTTCTTAAACCTCTGGTCTTCTTGCTCCAGCCGCCCAAAGCAGCACCGTTTGTGCCGCCTGCTCCTGCCTCCCATGGCCGGCTGTGCTGCCACAGAGGCCTCATCGCCCCCTACTACTCCCACTGCTGGCCAGGCCATCCCTCCACTCACCCACATCCCCTATTATTCTACGGCGACGACAGCCTCACACCGCAGCCGAACCAGTGAACCCTCATACTCCTCTCCACGCGGGCTTCCACTACCGCGTCTTCCCCGGCTCCGCGTCGTCCCCTTCCTAGGTCTCGCTGCTCGCCGTCGTCCACCGCCCGGGTGCTCTCGGCACGGCGTGGTCAACATGATCAAGGAACAACTTCCATCGGAAGAGTATTATACGTGGAGAGGCTGACAGCTGAGTCCACGGCAGCCGCAAGGAAGTGCCTCCTTATTATGCGAAAAATAATTATTCCTCCACCTGGTAGCAGGGACCCACCGGACGGGCCACCATATTTGGCGAAAAAAATGTTTCACCCCAGACTGCTCGGACCCACCGGAAGTGCCTCCTTATTATGCACAAACCCCCCTGCTAGTTGGGACCCACCTCGGTGGTAGGCTGACTTGTGGGCCTACTAAGTTGACGATTCTAGCTCCAGTGACCGTACGATGTCCATCCAATGGCCGTAGTGCTTCTTCAACCTCTGGTCTTCTTGCTCCAGCCGCCCAAAGCAGCGCCGGTCGTGCCGCATGCTCCTGCCTCCCGCGGAGGCCTCACCGCCCCTACTATTCCCACGGCTGGCCGGGCCCTGCAGCGACGGCAGCCTCACACTGCAGCCAAACCAATGAACCCTCGTACTCCTCTCCGCACGGGCTTCCACTGCCGCGTCTTCCTCAGCTCCGCGTCGTCCCCTTCCTAGGCCTTGTCGTCGTCCACCGCCCTGGTTCTCTCTGCGCGGCATGGTCAACATGGTCAAGGAACGACTTCCATCGGAAGAGTACAGTACGTGGAGAGGCTGACAGCTGGGTCCACGGCGGCTGCAAGTAAGTGCCTCCTTATTACGCGCAAAATAATTATTCCTCCACCTGACAGCAGGGACCCATCGGACGGGCCACCGTATTTTGTGAAAGAAACGTTTCCCCCTGACTGCTGGGACCCACCAGCTACATCTTCGCACGCAAGGAAGTGCGTCCGGGTAAAAAAAATGATTCGCCCCCCTGACTGCTGGGACCCACCAGCTACATCTTCGCAGGCAAGGAAGTGTCTGACAGTCAGGACCCACCTGGTCGAAGCGTACGTAGCATTGTCATTCTGGTCGCGAACGTGTACGTACATACTGGTCGATGTAGAGGTGTGCACGTGTCGTAGTAGAGGCGCGCAGATAGCATGTACACGTACGTACAACGGCCAGTGTGCAAGAAAGAAAATACGGCCACGTACGTACATACAGGTAGGGTCTCGAACGCCTACTCGCGCATACGTACAGCCAGGGCTCGTGTACATGGCTGGGTCGGAACAGAGAAACAGTGTCATCGTTGTGTTCATGGGGAGCCAACCGGCTGGGTCGGAACAGAATGCGTCGTTGTGTTCATCGAGAGGGTTGGACGGAACAACCGATGGAAACGAGGCCTGGCGTACCATAGAACAGAGGAAACGGCCTTGTGTTTGACCGGACACGGCCGAAATGGGATCCTGTTCATCGGGAGGGGTCTGGCGTACCGCAAAACGGAGGAAACGGACCTCCTACAGTCTAAACGGAGGTCCTGTTGATCGGGAGGGGTGTGGCGTACCGCAAAATGGGACTCCATGGGATACTGTTCATCTCCACCGTCGCCCCCCTCCAGCCTCCACAGGCTACTGTTCATCCACCATTGACCTCCTCCAGCCTCCACCTGCGACTGTTCATCCACGGGCTCCTGTTCATCCAGCCTCCACCGCGCACTACTCCACCGCTACTATTCAACCAACCCTCTCAACGAGCTCCTGTTCAACCACCCCTCCACGGTCTACTGTTCATCCAGCCCTCCACCGTCTACTATTCATCCAGCCCTCCACGGGGTGGTCCTGTTCATCCTGCCCTCCACGGGGTCCTGTTCATCCAGCCCCAACTGGCTCGATCGACCGGGGTCCTGTTCATCCAGAGGTAACACCACGGGGTCCTATTCATCCACCCCATCGGGAACTGTTCATCCACCCCCCCAGCAACGCTCAGTGTTCATCCAGAGGCAACACCACGGGGTCCTGTTCATCCACCCCCACCGGGAACTGTTCATCCAAACCTCCCCAGCAACACTCACTGTTCATCCAGAGGCGGCATCGATCGACTTGAGTTAGCAGCAGTAGCGAAGGAATCGCTCAATCGGGTTCAGTTAACAGCGATCGATTGATCGCTTGGGTTTAGTAACGCGTAGCCTGCAGTGCAATCGCTCGGGTTCAGTTAGATCCCAACACCTCGCACCCATGACCGTGCGTGTACGAGAGAAACGCACATCGCTCAGCCCCGACCACCCACCGTAACCGGGAACACCTCGATATTTTCCTCACCCTCGCTTCTACCACGGTTTTTCTGTCATGGATGGCCCAAAGAATGTCATGCAGCTGCATCTCTGGCCCGCCCAGGACGAAAAGCCCATTTTTTGTCATGATTTTTTGTCATAGAAGTAGGACCCCGCCACATCTATGATGATACCGGGTTTTGTCACAATTATCGTCATAGAAGTGTCATAAGTATGACAGAAAAAAATTCGTTCAGCCCAAAATGTCATGGATGTGTCTTTTTTTGTAGTGCACTTGGGTTGTATTGTCTCACCTCTACGGTGATGAAGATCTCAAGCAGACGCCCTTCCAACAGTACTTTGACTGGTCTCAGCCACCTTCGAAGAAATTCAAGAAGGTTAAAGTTCCTCATTTAGTCGCCAGTTCATATTCTTCATCGCGCGAGACTAATGAAGCCGAAGATTTGAACGACACCACGGAAGTCCCTACTTCAACGGATGACCCCAACAATGTCGGTGCTCCTCCATCGACATCATGATGGTATTCTTCAGGGGCGTTAGTCCTCACTTTTCGTCCCTTTTGGTCATTCTATGACCAATGTTCAAGAAATCGTTAACTGGTAGCTGCTCGGTCAGTTTGGGAGTAGCGATTAATTGGTGAATTGGCCTATTAACTGGATTAATCGGTCGATCATTAATAGGTAGATTGAATAGAAACTTGCCAACATATATCTAGACTTTTTAATGTATTATACCATACTCTCATTCTCCCAGCTATCTAGTGTACCAAAATATGCTGCCATACACATATGAAAAGCATAGAGAGGAGGTAAAATTATTAATCCTATCTATTAAGGAGCGACATGGGGCCGGAAGGGGTTATGGGCCAAAATTTTGGGCTTTGTTTGCCCACCCATTAATGGGCCAGCAGGGATTAATCGGCATGACAACTGATTAATCGGTCTAACTGGCCAATTAATCGGCCTGGCAAGTTAACATGACGAATAGGTGTTATTCGATTTGGCCATGCTATGAGTAGCGATTAACTGACCCGTTAACTGATTAATCAGGTGAATTCTTGAACAATGTCGATGATAAAGGGGGAGAAATTTGAGTTAGTCTTCAAGCGGGTCTATTATATGGGCGTTTTTTTGTTAAGTTACAACTCTCGCTCTTCTGAAGTGTCTGTTGATCGAGTTGTAAACTTAAGTCCTATGGTGGTCTGATACTTTTGCTCTGTTTTCTGCATGCCATTTCCTCAGTTCGTTAATGCACGCATGCTGAATTTCATCTGACACCATATTTCATCATGCATTTCAAATTCTTCATATCATATGTTAAATGCGTGTATGAATTACAAGATTTAGGGGGGATCTCCATGATTCTACTCTACATTGTGCATTTGATATTCAAAGCAAATTGCTCACATATGCACATCTTCAGGGGGAGTTCTTCTAAATCTTGCAATAAAATTCCTCAATATCAGTAGTTACACTTCGTATGTTTATCCCTGTTGAAAACTTAACCTATATTGTCATCAATCACCAAAAAGTGGGAGATTGTAAGTGCATCTAGTGCCCCTTAGTGATTTTGGTGTATTGAAGACTTATATGTTAAGGGACTAATGAGTTTGTGAGTGTACACAGGTCTATAAGTCTATGAGGAGTTTGATATTTACGATGAAAGTCGACCCCTAAAAATGAACGTCTTTAGCTGAAGACTTTGAAAGTGAAGAAATTGGTGTGACCATGAAGACTTGATATTCATGCGAGGATTATGAAGCATGAAGACTTTTGTTTTCGTAGTTTCATTTTTCTCTTTCTTGAGTCATAGGAAGCATCGTACTATTAAAGGGGGTCGAGGTAAAACTAAGGAAATGTTTCTAAGTGATGCTCAACTCAAAATCCTACACGTACCCAATCCTTTGGAGGGAAGCCATTGGAAATCTCATACAGTTCAGTCAATTTCTCTAGTGACAGAGACAAAGATCTTCTGGTCTCTGAGGAATTTGTTCTAACTGAGGAGTTAGGAATTCGCCAGTGCGGATTGCCTACAAGTGAGGAACATGATAGCCGTGAGGAATTTGATACTCAAATATCCGGTCGTTGTTGTGCTACGCGCCAGCTGTCCCAAAATATCTACCCACCTAACGGTCATATCATTGAAGGGCATTTATGTCTTATCATGTTGGGTTGTTCCCTAGGCTATAAATAGCCGCCCCCTACAACCACTAGCTAGTTGGTTGCTCCGAGAGAAACTGACACTTGTCATTGAGAGCATCCTATCCTCCAGGACTTTGAGCGAAAATCATCAAGTGAGGAAAACCCAAACCCAAACACCTACAAACCCAAAGTGATTGAGCATCACTGAAGAGATTGTTCCTGTGTGGAACAGACGCTTGTTACCTTTGAGGATTGTGCATCCTCTGAATGGTTAGGCGTCATGGTCTAGAGCACCCAAGAGGAAATTGTGGATCACCAAGTGACCGAGTCTGTGAAGGTTTGGAAGTCACCTGAAGACTTACCACGAGTGATTGGGAGAGGTTTGTGTGACCTTAGATCAAGGAGAATACGGTGAGGACTGTGTGTCCGAGACTATGTGTCCTCTAGTTTAAATACCTAGTCGATCCAACCAGGCGGACGACTGTCACAGCAGTTGGAACTGGTCTACCAAATCATCGTCTTCACCAAGCTACTGGTTCTATTTCCTCAACCCTTTCATTTCCTCATTCTTGTGTTGAAGTACATGATCATTACTGTTTGAAGACTTTGGCTGAAGATTTTCTCAATTTCCTCAACCCTATTTCTTCACTTAGTTTGTCTTCAGCCTTCTTATCTTGTTTATACGCTACTTGTACTCTATGCTTGTTTTCATTTCATCATCATGAATGTGCTACTGCTCTGTTATGCTTGCATATGAGTACTTATTCCGCTGCTAAGTAGTTCGTACCTTAGGAATTTCCTCACCTAGAAATTCCTCAGTGACGAATTTGTAAAAATCGCCTATTCACCCCCCTCTAGTCGATATAACACACTTTCCGACTGAGTTCAAGAATACTGGTCTTGATGACTATCTTGAGGAACTTGGCATTACTCACGACTTATCTTCCCCATACACTCCTCAGCAGAATGGCGTCGTGGAGTGTAAGAATAGAACTCTTGTTGAGATGGCTTGCACTATGCTTGATGAATACAAGACACCTCCTCGTTTCTAGCCCGAGGCAATTGATACTGCATGCCACATAATCAACAGGGTATATCTTCACAAATTCTTCAAAAATACCTCATATGAACTCCTCACTGACAAGAAGCCCAATGTAAGTTATTTCAAAGTCTTTGGTGTTAAATGCTGGATTAGAGATCCTCATCAAAATTCTAAATTTGCACCGAAAGGACATGAAGATTTTATGCTTGGTTACGGAAAGGACACGCACACCTACAGAGTCTTCAACACCTATCACAACAAGGTTGTTGAAACTGTAGATGTGCGGTTCGATGAAACTAACGGCTTGCAAAGAGAGCACCTACGTCCTGTGCTAGATGAAATGTCACCCGAGGAATCCATCAAGTTCAAGGCTACTAAGGATGTCATACCCACTGAGGAATCTGCTGAAGAAGTCATTCCAAGATGTGAAGAAAATCATGTTGGTGCATGTGAGGAAAATGGCTATGAAGAAATGTCGAGCTCAATCAAAGTCATCAACCTGCTCATCCTCGCGTTGCAAATGAAGTGCAGATTGAGAAAATCATCGATGACATCAATGCACCAGGTCCTCTCACACGCTCAAGAGCTTCACATTTGTCTAACTTTTGTGGGCACTTTGTTTTTGTCTCTATCACAGAACCCAGCAAAGTTGATGAGGCATTTTTGGAGCCTGAGTGGATTCAAGCGATGCAAGAGGAATTACATCAATTTGAGCTCAACAATGCCTGGGAACTTGTCAAGCGACCAGACCCACACAAGCACAATACATCGGTACCAAATGAATCTATTGCAACAAGCAAGATGAAAATGGCCTTGTGGTGAGGAATAAGGCTCGTCTTGTAGCTCAAGGCTACACACAGGTTGAAGGAATTGATTTTCATGAAACCTTTGCACCTATTGCTAGACTTGAGGCTATTCGCATATTGCTTGCTTATGCTAACCATCATAATATCATCTTATTGAAGAAAGTATGCCCTAGAGGCAATAACAAAGTTGTTATTTATATTTCCTTATATCATGATAAATGTTTATTATTCATGCTAGAATCGTATTAACCGGAAACTTAGTACATGTGTGAATACATAGACAAACAAAGTATCCCTAGTATGCCTCTACTTGACTAGCTCGTTAATCAAAGATGGTTAAGTTTCCTAACCATAGACATGTGTCGTTATTTGATGAACAGGATCACATCATTAGAGAATGATGTGATGGACAAGACCCATCCATTCTCTTAGCATAATGATCATATAGTTTTATTGCTATTGCTTTCTTCATGACTTATACAAAGTCCTTTGACTATGAGATTATTCAACTCTCGAATACTAGAGGAACACTTTGTGTGCTATCAAACGTCACAATGTAACTAGGTGATTATAAAGATGCTCTACAGCTGTCTCCGATGGTGTTTGTTGAGTTGGCATAGATCAAGATTAGGATTTTTCACTCCGTGTATCGGAGAGGTATCTCTGGACCCTCTTGGTAATGCTCATCACTATAAGCCTTGCAAGCAATGTGACTAATGAGTTAGTTGCGGGATGATGCATTACAGAATGAGTAAAGAGACTTGCCAGTAACGAGATTGAACTAGGTATGATGATACCGACGATCGAATCTCGGGCAAGTAACATACCGATGACAAAGGGAATGACGTATGTTGTTATGTGGTTTGACCGATAAAGATCTTCTAGAATATGTAGGAGCCAATATGAGCATCCAGGTTCCGCTATTGGTTATTGACCGAAGATGTGTCTCGGTCATGTCTACATAGTTCTCGAAGCCGTAGGGTCCGCACGCTTAACGTTAGATGACGATTTGTATTATGAGTTATGTGATTTGATGACCGAAGTTTGTTCGGAGTCACATATGAGATCACAGACATGATGAGGAGTCTCAAAATGGTCGAGAGGTAAAGATTCATATATAGGACGATGGTATTTCGTAACATCCCAAATTTTCAATTTGGAATGTTATACATAGGTCATTCATGCATATCATATTTTATTGCATTTTCGTGTTGCGATCCTCGAAATTCTAAGCAACTCAAGGACCCACATAGAGGGATGGGGATTTCATTGTTTTCATATTTGATTTTTCTCAAATATCGAAACAAGGATCATTGTGGTTTTAATAATTTTTCTCTCCGAAAATATTTCATATTAAAATATATAAGAGGAGATAATATGAGTTCTCCAAAATAAAGGGAATATTGGAGGAAAAATATTAAGATCAAATAAGTTATTTTATTTGTATTTTATTGCAATTTTATTCGAAATAGGAAAAATGCATGTTTTACAAAATTGCATTAGAGGCCCAAATAAATGTTCACTTTGTCCGCTATATTTTAAGAGGGCGGGGAAAAGTTATTTCAGGATTTTTGGAGTCCAATTAGTATTTCTTTTAATCGTTTTTCTGCGCATCGGAATATTTTTTTTTAAAGGTTCTAACTGACTCCGGGCCGTAATCGGCGAGGACTCCCGAGGCCGGCCCCTTTATAAGTCGCGCCCCGCAACCCCGCAACCCACCTGAGTCGCCGCCGCCCCGCGCCCCAAACCCTAAGTCGCAGCCGCCCGTGTCGGCCGCCGTCGCCGCCTTGCCGTGCCGCCGCCGCCTTGCCGTGCCGCCGCCCCGTTCTGCCGCCGGAGTACGTCGCCGCCGCCGTCCCGTTCCACGAGGTAGCCGCTGGTTTTCTTAAAAACCGATCTATTTTATTTCGTAAATCTAGATCTCATTTTTTAGAATCGGTTTTGTTTCGGTTTTTCTCGGTTCGGTTAAATAGCAGACGTTCGTGCGTACGTTCGTTTTGACGAACGCTGTTCATCCATTAGCTGCAGAAAGCGAACGTTCGTTCATTAGCCTGTTCATCAGTTTTTCTTTTTTCAGAGTTCTCCGCGATTATTTTCAATTGTGATTTCTGCCCTGTTTTTCGTTTTAGTTTATCTTTTTGCTCGTTTATCCAAATCAGGTGAAACAAGCGCCTAGATCTTCGTCTCGAAGCCCTCTTTCTATTTAACCAACTTGAACAAGATTTTGATAATGTAAAATTTGACTTCAGTCTAGATTACTAATCGGATCTTGTTTCTTTCGTGGTTTGAGTTTCGTTGCTCCGTTTGATTTGATTCTTTTTGCAAAGCGGAGTTCTTTAGTTGAACTTTCTGGTTAGATCTTCTTGTTTGAGTTTTACCCGTGCACCATTGCTTGATTTCTTATGTATGCTATTGTTTGTTTGCGATAGAACACCCAGAGTGCAAAGCGTGCTACTACGAGTCTTTAGGATTTGCAGATCGTCAGTAAGGCAAGTAACACTTTGATCATACCCCTTTATCATCCAGTTTTTATGCATTAGTTTCAACCCTCACACATTGCATGAATAGGATCTCTTAACATGTGGGTCTGGGAAGTAGATGATGAGGTAGAACCTATTACCTATTTTATTATCAAACCCTTGAGAGTTACTTCTACGTTATGCTTATATTGGTATGCTATGCTCGTAGACGTGGATTGGGTTTGAGTGTATCCATGACAGATGTGAGTTGTTAATTAATGGTTCAACATAAGGTGGCAACTTCAATACACATCAGGGTGGATTGCTTGTGGGCACCTGGAGAATCCAGTGTTGTCCTAGGATATCCCGGAGTACCCGTGTGATCATCCTACGGCCCGCCACCCAGGCTCAAAGGGATCATAAGATTATTCATGCTAGAAACTTCTGTGTGCAGCCACAAGCCATTATGGGCTCTGGCATAGTTGAGTATGTTGTGTGACCTCTTTCAGTGGTGGGCTAGCAGATGTAGGGGAAAGTAGGTGTAACAGTCCACCCAGAGTAAAGAGTTAATGCTTCTGAAAGACTGTGTCTCAGTCATCCGTTTCTCAAACACACTATAGTGTGAGAAATCCAATGGAGGAGATCAAGTCTTGCGGGGAAAAGTGCGCAAACCTCTGCAGAGTGTATAAACTAATCATGGTTAGATGTGTCCCTGGTTATGGACATCTTGAGTATCTGGTACTTGAATTATTGATTTGATCGCATCACTCTAAGTTAATTTGTTGGGATGTAAATGACTACTTTAATTGGGATTGTGTTGGAGGAACCTTCTCAATGTTCTTTCAACTACCATGATAGTTAAATATAAAATATATTTCTTTGTTGTAGGAAAAAAATTAGATTTTCGCAAAAACATATTAACCATAGAGCCTCCACCAGCCATATATGCATATAGTGATAGCATTTATCTGTTCATTACTCTCTTGTGTTACTTTGCCAGCATATTCTATGTGCTGGCCCATTTTCGGGCTGCAATGTATCATGTTGCAGACTTTTCAGATGACGAGTAAGACACCGTAGGTCGTTTGTCATGCACTCAACTATGTCGTTGGAGTTGATGGACTCACTTTATCTTCCAAGCATTCCGCTGTTATCTTATTTAGATGGCCTTAAGCCATATTTATTGTAATTAGTTCTCTTTGGAGACTATCGATGTAATAAGTGTGTGATTGCTACTCTGTTATAAATCCTTCACGTACTGTGTGTGTCAGCATTACCGATCCAGGGATGACACTGAAGCATAGAGACTTGACCGTCTGAGGTCGGGTCGCTACAAGATGGTATCAGAGCACACGCTGAATGTAGGACACGAGCACTAAGATGAGCCATAGGTCACTCTTCTCTACTCATTTCTGACTCCTCTCCATTTTCTACTCTTTAGGATGGCGGACTTAAGGAACAAGTTTGCACAACCGGATGAAGGCACACCTTTTGGACGACACTTGAAGGAAGTCATTAGGTACCTGAACATCGGAATACCAAGCTTCACCGGGACCTACACCGCCACTTTACCAGAAGAGGAGCGCTGGATGATTCGAGTTCAAGTTCCAGGAAGGACATTTGCGCCAGTCACTAAATCCATAGAGTTTTCCTTTGATGCACCAACCTGGAGTCTAGGCAAGAGTATGGCAGCCCACATTGCTATAGGACGTATTGGAGAAGTCTACAAACAGGAGCTAAAGGACACTATCTACCAGATATGTGGGCGCCGAGATGAGCAATGGGAGATGATCAGTACCAGGAAGGACAGGTCTATTGCAACATTCATCCAGGAGTTAAACCATCACATATGTCGCCAGGAGAACCAGATGTGCGCAAGCATGATAGATTTGAAGAAGGCAATGACCAGAATCATGGAGCTAGAAGAGGAACTCAAGTCTACACACGATGGATATGAGGAGGAAATGATGATACTAGTGGAGAAGAATGACGACCTAACAAGGAAGCTAGGTGTTTTCATGGGAGACCCCGCGCCAGGAGGAGAAGACGACGAACCTAAGGAGATTCGTTCTGAAGACTACATCATCATCGACGACACAGACTCCGACCCCGATGATAGTGATGATGATTATGAAGACGAAGCTGGAGCAGATATCATGGAGTCTTCCACCGATCCAAATTTCTAGTAGACCACCATATGATCAAGTAGTATTTTCCCCCATGTATATAGTATAGTCTGAGCACTGTAATGATAGTTAGATCGATTGTATGCCCTTGCTTGATTAATTGAGTGATATGATATGATTGTGATTGCCTCATGTGCATATGGGTAGTGCTTTCCCACTAGACCTCATTTTATTCTAATCTCTTCCCTCTAAACCCATCAGATGCCTCCAAGACGTGATACCAGATTTGTCTTCCCACCGGAGCTCACTCAGTTGATCCAGCAGCAGAATGCCTTGATGCAGTTCTTAGTTCAGAACCAAGGCAACAACAACAACAACCCACCACCACCACCTCCAGTTGACAACTTAGCCCGTTTTCTGAGGTTGCAGCCGCTGGTGTTTTCCAGTAGCACCAAGCCAATAGTTGCTGATGATTGGCTGCGCAGGATTGGAAGAGAGTTGACCACCGCAGGTTGCACAGTTGTTGAGCAGGTGCATTTTGCCGCACACCAATTGCATGGACCAGCAGCCTCATGGTGGGAGAATTACATAGCCAATTTTCCTATAGCCAATGTCACTTCGGAGCAGTTTCAGCAAGCATTCTGCACCACCCATGTCTCAACTGGAGCTATGAGCATGAAGAAGCGTGAGTTTCTCAACTTACGCCAGGGGAACCATACTGTGGGGCAGTACGTGGATGAGTTTAGTAAGTTATATTGATATGCCCCAGATGATGTGGCCACAGATGCCGCGAAGTAGGAGAAGTTTATGGAAGGGCTGAATGATGAGATGAGTATGCATTTAATGGTGGCAACATTTAACAACTACCATGAGTTGGTAGATAAAGCTCTCATGATCGAAGGGAAGTAGCAGTAGATAGAGAGCCGCAAGAGGAAGTATGGACAAGGGAAGTATAATTTAGGAGCTCAGCAGAAGCCTCGTTTTACCCCAAACTCGGGAGGACTTACACATAACCATGGAGGCCACACTCACAATGGAGGAGGTTCTCATAATCATATTGGCCCAAAGAATGGGAATGGGAATGGAGCAAGCAGCAGATAGAACCGCTCCAATCCAGCCACACCCGTCAAGAGGGACCTAAGCCATGTTACTTGTTTCAAGTGCGGGAAGACTGGACACTATGCCACTGAGTGCCCTGAAGATAAGAACGAAAATGGTAATGGGAACTCTAGGAAGAAGCCCAATCCATTTAACAAAGGATAAGTGAACCACGTGAACGTGGAGGAGGTTGAAGAGCAGCCAGATGCAGTTATCGGTAAGTTTTTAGTTAAGTCATTTACTGCAATCATTCTTCTGATACTGGCGCATCGCATTCATACATATCAAGGGGATTTGTGGATAAGTATAAGTTTCCCACTAAAGTTCTTAGGACACCTATGTTAGTAACCTCACCCAAAGCTGAGTATATGGCAAGCAATGGATGTTTTCAGATGCCATTAACCATTGGTAGTCATGTTTTCCCATCCAACTTGATAATTATGGAGTCGCAAGGTTTGGATGTGATTCTAGGCATGGATTGGCTATCGATGTATGGGGGAAACATCGATTGCGCCAGTAAGTCAATTCTGCTTACCACCCTAGAGGGAAAAAGGATCAAGTATGTATCCAGGCATGCGCCAAGGAGAACCCAAGTAAATTACCTCTCAGGAGTTGTTCAGGAGAAAGTGCCTGTAGTGAAGGATTATCTGGATGTATTTCCATAGGAGCTACCAGGCATGCCGCCAGATCGAGACATCGAGCTTTTGATAGAGCTGTTGCCAGGCACCGGGCCTATATCAAAGAGACCATACCGGATGCCCGCGAATGATCTGGAGGAGATCAAGAAATAGATTAAGGAGTTATTGGAGAAAGGTTACATTCGACGGAGTTCATCACCTTGGGGAGCCCCAGTGCTCTTGTTTGAAAAGAAGGATGGATCGTTGAGGATGGTTGTTGATTATCGTGCGTTGAATGAAGTGACGATCAAGAACAAGTACCCGCTGCCGATGATTAATGATTTGTTTAACCAGCTGTAAGGAGCTAAAGTGTTTTCGAAGATCAATCTATGATCAGGATACCACCAGCTGAAGATTCAAGAGAAGGATATACCTAAAACGACTTTTACCACAAGGTACGGGCTTTATGAGTACATGGTTATGTCATTGGATTGACTAGTGCCCCTGCTTATTTCATGAGCTTGATGAATAAGGTGTTTATGGAGTTCTTGGACAAGTTTGTTGTGGTGTTCATTGATGATATCTTGGTATACTCAAAGGATGAAGAGGAACACAAGGAGCATTTGCGTTTAGTTCTCGAGAAGCTAAGGGAGCATCAGTTGTATGCCAAGTTCAGCAAATGTGAGTTTTGGTTGAAGGAAGTTGGATTTCTTGGACATGTTATATCAGGAGAAGGTATAGCAGTAGATCCTACCAAGGTTCAATCATTCACTAAGTGGTTGGCATCCACCTCAGTTGGAGAGATCCGCAGTTTTCTTGGACTCGCGGGATACTATCGGAGATTCATTGAGAATTTTTCTAAGATTGTGAAGCCTATGACGACATTGTTGAAGAAGGACACCAAGTTCCATCAGACTGAAGAATGTGAAGCAAGTTTCCAGGAGTTGAAGAAACGTCTGACTACGGCCCCAGTGCTGATTCTGCCAGATATATGTAAGGATTTCCAAGTGTATTGCGACGCCTCTCGCTTAGGACTTGGAAGTGTACTTATGCAATATAGAAGAGTTGTTTCGTACGCCTCATGAAAACTTCGACCACATGAGTTGAATTATGCCATGCATGATTTGGAGTTAGCAGCTGTAGTGCATGCACTCAAAACCTAGAGACACTTTCTTATTGGAAACCGATGTGATGTGTACACGGATCACAAGAGTTTGAAGTACATTTTTACTCAAAAGGAGTTGAATCTCAGGCAAAGGAGATGGTTGGAGCTCATAAAGGATTATGACATGAAGCTGCATTATCACCCAGGAAAGGCCAATGTCATAGCAGACGCTTTGAGCCAGAAAAGTTATGCCAATACCTTCTTAATTAAAGGATTGCCATAGGAGTTAGCAGAAGATCTCAGGGAACTCTGGTTGGACATTGTTCCTAGAGGTTTTGTTACAACGTTGGAAGTTCAGTCGACATTATTGGGAAAGATTCGAGAAGCTCAGAAAAACGACAAGGAAGTTGCCGAGATAAAGGAGAAGATGGCTGAAGGGAAAGCCAAAGGTTTTCGTGAGGATGAGCACGGCACCTTGTTGTTTGAGGACCGTATATTTGTGCCCAACAATGCCGAGATCAGGAAGTTGATACTTCAGGAAGCTCATGACTTGCCATACTCGATACACCCCGGAAACACCAAGATGTATTTGGATTTGAAGGAGCGTTTCTGGTGGACTGAAATGAAGAAGGATATTGTCGAGTATGTAGCTGTATGTGATGTATGTCAGGGAGTGAAGGCAGAACATGAGAAGCCAGCAGGATTACTGCAGCCTATGCCGATACCCGAATGGAAGTGAGATAAGCTTGGCATGGATTTCATCACCGGATTACCCAGGACCCGATCGGGATATGATTCTATCTGGGTAGTAGTGGATCGCTTGACCAAAGTAGCTCACTTTATCCCAGTGAAAACCACCTATACAAGTGCGAAGTTGGCCAAGATATACATGACCAGGATCGTATGTCTGCACGGAGTTCCGAGGACCATTGTATCAGATAGAGGAACACGGTTTACTTCAAAGTTTTGGCATCATTTGCACCAGACTTTTGGAACTAGATTAGAATTCAGTACAACTTTTCACCCACAGACAGATGGACGGACTGAGAGATTCAATCAGATTCTAGAGGACATGTTGAGAGTGTGTGCGCTAGATTATGGATCTAGTTGGGATGACAACTTGCCCTACGCGGAGTTCTCATACAACAACAGCTATCAGGCCAGTTTGAGGATGGCATCGTTCGAAGCCCTGTATGGAAGGAGGTGCGGAACACCGTTGATGTGGGATGAAGTTGGAGACCGTCAATTGTTCGGACCGGATTTGATTAAAGAGTCAGAAGAGAAGGTTAAGCTGATTCAGGATAGACTGAAGGTAGCTCAGTCCAGGCAGAAGAATTATGCAGATTCAAAATGCAAGGAGGTAGTCTATGAAATCGGAGACAAAGCATATCTGTGAGTGTCGCCTCTGCGAGGAGTTAAGTTTTTTGGAGTTAAGGGAAAGTTAGCCCCGAGATTTGTAGGACCATACCGAGTCTTGGAACGCATGGGAGAGGTTGCCTACAAGTTGGAGTTACCCGAAGGACTGTCAGGAGTTCATGATGTATTTCACGTTTCCCAGTTGAAGAAGTGTCATGCAGAGATGGTCGATATTCCTCTGAGAGATACAGTGCCCCTAGAAGCAATTCAGTTGGGCAGTGATTTGACATATGAGGAGAAACCTGTCAAAATTCTCGAGTTTGCCAGTCGAATTACTCGCAGCAAGGTTATCAAGTTTTACAAAGTTCAGTGGAGCCACCATACCGAGGATGAAGCCACCCGGGAACGAGAGGATGATCTACAGAAAGACCACCCACACATGTTTTCTAGCCAACCCGAATCTCGAGGACGAGATTCATCTTAAGGGGGTAGGTTTGTAACATCCCAAATTTTCAATTTGGAATGTTATACATAGGTCATTCATGCATATCATATTTTATTGCATTTCCGTGTTGCGATCCTCGAAATTCTAAGTAACTCAAGGACCCGCGGAGAGAGTTGGGGATTTCATTGTTTTCATATTTGAATTTCTCAAATATCAAAACAAGAATCACTATGGTTTTAATAACTTTTCTCCCCGAAAATATTTCATATTAAAATATATGAGAGGAGATAATATGACTTCTCCAAATTAAATGGAATATTGGAGGAAAAATATTAAAATCAAATAAGTTATTTTATTTGGATTTTATTGCAATTTTATTCGAATTAGGAAAAATGCGCGTTTTTCAAAATTGCACTAGAGTCCCAAATAAATGTTCACTTTGTCCGCTATATTTTTAGAGGATGGGGAAAATTCATTTCAAGATTTTTGGAGTCCGATTAGTATTTCTTTTAATCATTTTTCTGCACGTCGGAATATTTTTTTAAAAAGGTTCTAACCGACTCCGGGCCGTAACTGGCCAGGACTCCCCAGGCCGGCCCCTTTATAAGTTGCGCCCCGCGACCCCGCAGCCCACCCGAGCCACCGCCGCCGCCCCGCGCCCCAAACCCTAACCCTAAGCCGCCGCCGCCCGCGCTAGCCGCCGCCGCTGTGCCGCGCCGTCGCCCCGTTCCGCCGCCCTGCCGCCGGAGTATGCCGCCGTCCCGTTCCACGAGGTAGCCGCCGGTAGTAGTAGTAGTAGTAGTAGTAGTAGTAGTAGTAGTAGTAGTAGTAGTAGTAGTAGTAGTAGTAGTAGTAGTAGTAGTAGTAGTAGTAGTAGTAGTAGTAGTAGTAGTAGTAGTAGTAGTAGTAACATACCGATTGACAAAGGGAATTGTATACGGGTTTGATTGAATCCTCGACATCGTGGTTCATCCGATGAGATCGTCGAGGAGCATGTGGGAGCCAACATGGGTATCCAGATCCCGCTGTTGGTTATTGACCGGAGAGTCGTCTCGGTCATGTCTGCGTGTCTCCCGAACCCATAGGGTCTACACACTTAAGGTTTGGTGACGCTAGGGTTGTTGAGATATTACTATACGGTAACCCGAAAGTTGTTCGGAGTCCCGGATGAGATCCCTGACGTCACCAGGAGTTCCGAAATGGTCCGGAGGTGAAGATTTATATATAGGAAGTCAAGTTTTGGCCATCGGGAAAGTTTCGGGGGTAATCGGTATTGTACCGGGACCACCGGAAGGGTCCCGGGGGTCCACTGGGTGGGGCCACCTATCCCGGAGGGCCCCATGGGCTGAAGTGGGAGGGGAACCAGCCCCTAGTGGGCTGGTGCGCCCCCCTTGGGCCTCCCCCTGCGCCTAGGGTTGGAAACCCTAGGGGTGGGGGCGCCCCACTTGGCTTGGGGGGCACTCCACCCCCCTTGGCCGCCGCCCCCCTTGGAGATTGCATCTTCTAGGGCCGGTGCCCCCCTAGGGGTCCTATATATAGTGGGGGAGGGAGGGCAGCCGTACCCTAGCCCCTGGCGCCTCCCTCTCGTGACACTTCTCCCTCTCCCTGAGCTTGGCGAAGCCCTGCCGAGATCACCATTGCTTCCACCACCACGCCGCCGTGCTGCTGGATCTCCATCAACCTCTCCTTCCCCCTTGCTGGATCAAGTTGGAGGAGACGTCTTCCCAACCGTGCGTGTGTTGAATGCGGAGGTGTCGTCCGTTCGGCGCTAGGTCATCGGTGATTTGGATCACGACGAGTACGACTCCATCAACCCTGTTCTCTTGAACGCTTCCGCTCGCGATCTACAAGGGTATGTAGATGCACTCCCCTCTCCCTCGTTGCTAGATGACTCCATAGATTAATCTTGGTGATGCATAGAAAATTTTAAAATTCTGCTACGTTCCCCAATAGTGGCATCATGAGCTAGGTCTATGCATAGTTTCTATGCACGAGTAGAACACAAAGCAGTTGTGGGTGTCGATATTGTCAATTTACTTGCCTTTACTAGTCTTATCTTGATTCGGCGGCATCGTGGGATGAAGCGGCCCGGACCAACCTTACACGTACGCTTACATGAGACTGGTTCCACCGACTGACATGCACTAGTTGCATAAGGTGGCTAGCGGGTGTCTGTCTCTCCCACTTTAGTCGGATCGGATTCGATGAAAAGGGTCCTTATGAAGGGTAAATAGAAATTGGCATATCATGTTGTGGTTTTGGCGTAGGTAAGAAACGTTCTTGCTAGAAACCCATAGCAGCCACTTAAAAACTTGCAACAACAATTAGAGGACGTCTAACTTGTTTTTGCAGCATGTGTCGTGTGATGTGATATAGCCAAAAGGATGTGATGAATGATATATATGTGATGTATGAGATTGATCATGTTCTTGTAATAGGAATCACGACTTGCATGTCAATGAGTATGACAACCGGCAGGAGCCATAGGAGTTGTCTTAATTTATTTATGACCTGCGTGTCAACATAAATGTCATGTAATTACTTTACTTTATTACTAAAGCGTTAGCCATAGTAGTAGAAGTAATAGATGACGAGACAACTTCAAGAAGACACGATGATGGAGATCATGATGATGGAGATCATGGTGTCATGCCGGTGACAACGATGATCATGGAGCCCCGAAGATGGAGATCAAAAGGAGCAAATGATATTGGCCATATCATGTCACTATTTGATTGCATGTGATGTTTATCATGTTTTCCATCTTATTTGCTTAGAACGACGGTAGCTTAAATAAGATGATCCCTCGTAATAATTTCAAGAAAGTGTTCCCCCTAACTGCGCACCATTGTGAAGGTTCATTGTTTCGAAGCACCATGTGATGATCGGGTGTGATAGATTCTAAAGTTCGAATACAACGCGTGTAAGCCAGATTTACACACGCAATACACTTAGGTTGACTTGACGAGCCTAGCATGTACAGACATGGCCTCGGAACATGGAAGACCGAAAGGTCAAGCATGAGTCGTATAGAAGATACGGTCAACATGAAGATGTTCACCGGTGTTGACTAGTCCGTCTCACGTGATGATCGGACATGGCCTAGTTGACTCGGATCATGTTTATCTTAGATGACTAGAGGGATGTCTATCTGAGTGGGAGTTCATTAAATAATTTGATTAGATGAACTTAATTATCATGAACTTAGTCTAAAATCTTTACAATATGTCTTGTAGATCAAATGGCCCACGTTGTCCTCAACTTCAACGCGTTCCTAGAGAAAACCAAGCTAAAAGATGATGGCAGCAACTATACGGACTGGGTCCAGAACCTGAGGATCATCCTCATAGCTGCCAAGAAAGATTATGTCCTAGAAGCACCGCTAGGTGACGCACCCATCCCAGAGAACCAAGACGTTATGAATGCTTGGCAGTCACGTGCTGATGATTACTCCCTCGTTTAGTGCGGCATGCTTTACAGCTTAGAACCGGGGCTCCAAAAGCGTTTTGAGCAACACGGAGCATATGAGATGTTCGAAGAGCTGAAAATAGTTTTCCAAGCTCATGCCCGGGTCGAGAGATGTGAGGACTCCGACAAGTTCTTCAGTTGTAAGATGGAGGAAAATAGTTCTGTCAGTGAGCACATACTCAAAATGTCTGGGTTGCATAACCGCTTGACTCAGCTGGGAGTTAATCTCCCGGATGACGCGATCATTGACAGAATCCTTCAGTCGCTTCCATCGAGCTACAAGAGCTTTGTGATGAACTTCAATATGCAGGGGATGGAAAAGACCATTCCTGAGGTATATTCAATGCTGAAATTAGCGGAGGTGGAGATCAAAAAGGAACATCAAGTGTTGATGGTTAATAAAACCACTAAGTTTAAGAAAGGCAAGTGTAAGAAGAACTTCAAGAAGGACGGTAAGGGGGTTGCCGCGCCCGGTAAGCAAGCTGTCGGGAAGAAGTCAAAGAATGGACCCAAGCCTGATACTGAGTGTTTTTATTGCAAGGGAAGTGGTCACTGGAAGCGGAACTGCCCCAAATACTTAGTGGATAAGAAGGCCGGCAACACTAAAGGTATATGTGATATACATGTAATTGATGTGTACCTTACCAGTACTCGTAGTAGCTCCTGGGTATTTGATACCGGCGCGGTTGCTCACATTTGTAACTCAAAGCAGGAGCTGCGGAATAAGCGGAGACTGGCGAAGGACGAGGTGATGATGCGCGTCGGGAATGGTTCCAAGGTCGATGTGATCGCCGTCGGCACGCTACCTCTACATTTACCTACGGGATTAGTTTTAAACCTCAATAATTGTTATTTAGTGCCAGCTTTGAGCATGAACATTGTATCAGGATCTCGTTTAATTCGAGATGGCTACTCATTTAAATCCGAGAATAATGGTTGTTCTATTTATATGAGAGATATGTTTTATGGTCATGCTCCGCTGGTGAATGGTTTATTCTTAATGAATCTCGAGCGTAATGTTACACATATTCATAGTGTGAATACCAAAAGATGTAAGGTTGATAATGATAGTCCCACATACTTGTGGCACTGCCACCTTGGTCACATAGGTGTCAAACGCATGAAGAAGCTCCATGCAGATGGACTTTTGGAGTCTCTTGATTACGAATCATTTGACACGTGCGAACCATGCCTCATGGGTAAAATGACCAAGACTCCGTTCTCAAGAACAATGGAGCGAGCAACCAACTTATTGGAAATCATACATACTGATGTGTGCGGTCCAATGAGTGTTGAGGCTCGTGGTGGCTATCATTATGTTCTCACCCTCATTGATGACTTGAGTAGATATGGGTATGTCTACTTAATGAAACACAAGTCTGGGACATTTGAAAAGTTCAAGGAATTTTAGATTGAGGTTGAGAATCAACGTGATAGGAAAATCAAGTTCTTGCGATCAGATCGTGGGGAGAATACTTGAGTCACGAATTTGGCACACACTTAAGGAAATGTGGAATAGTTTCACAACTCACGCCGCTTGGAACACCTCAGCGTAATGGTGTGTCCGAACGTCGTAATCGCACTCTATTGGATATGGTGCGATCTATGATGTCTCTTACCGATCTACCGCTGTCATTTCGGGGCTATGCTTTAGAGACTGCCGCATTCACTTTAAATAAGGCTCCATCGAAATCCGTTGAGACGACACCGTATGAATTATGGTTTGGGAAGAAACCTAAGCTGTCATTTCTAAAAGTTTGGGGATGCGATGCTTATGTCAAGAAACTTCAACCTGAAAAGCTCGAACCCAAATCAGAAAAATGCGTCTTCATAGGATACCCTAAAGAAACTATTGGGTATACCTTCTACCTCAGATCCGAAGGCAAGATCTTTGTTGCCAAGAATGGATCCTTTCTAGAGAAAGAGTTTCTCTCAAAATAAATTAGTGGGAGGAAAGTAGAACTTGATGAAGTATTGCCTCTTGAACCGGAGAGTGGTGCAGCTCAGGAAATTGTTCCTGAGGTGCCTGCACCAACTAGAGAGGAAGTTAATGATGATGATCATGAAACTTCAGATCAAGTTGCTACTGAACTTCGTAGGTCCACAAGGACACGTTCCGCACCAGAGTGGTACGGCAACCCTGTCTTGGAAATCATGTTGTTAGACAACGGTGAACCTTCGAACTATGAAGAAGTGATGGCGGGCCCAGATTCTGACAAATGGCTGGAAGCCATGAAATCTGAGATAGGATCCATGTATGAAAACGAAGTATGGACTTTGACTGACTTGCCCGATGATCGGCGAGCCATAGAAAATAAATGGATCTTTAAGAAGAAGACATACGCGGATGGTAATGTAACCACCTATAAAGCTCGGCTTGTCGCTAAGGGTTATCGACAAGTTCAAGGGGTTGACTACGATGAGACTTTCTCACCCGTAGTGAAGCTGAAGTCTGTCTGAATCATGTTAGCAATTACCGCATTCTATGATTATGAGATATGGCAAATGGATGTCAAAACGGCATTCCTTAATGGTTTCCTTAAGGAAGAATTGTATATGATGCAGCCAGAAGGTTTTTTCGATCCTAAGAATGCTGACAAGGTGTGCAAGCTCCAACGCTCGATCTATGGGCAGGTGCAAGCATCTCGGAGTTGGAACATTTGTTTTGATGAGATGATCAAAGTGTTTGGGTTTACACAGACTTATGGAGAAGCCTGCATTTACAAGAAAGTGAGTGGGAGCTCTGTATCATTTCTCATATTGTATGTGGATGACATACTGTTCATGGGAAATGATATAGAATTCTTGGAAAGCATAAAGGCCTACTTGAACAAGTGTTTTTCAATGAAGGACCTTGGAGAAGCTGCTTATATATTAGGCATCAAGATCTATAGAGATAGATCGAGACGCCTCATTGGTCTTTCACAGAGTATGTACCTTGACAAGATATTGAAGAAGTTCAATATGGACCAGTCAAAGAAGGGGTTCTTGCCTGTGTTGCAAGGTACGAGCTTGAGCACGGCTCAATGCCCGACCACGGCAAAAGATAGAGAAAAGATGAGTGTCGTCCCCTATGCCTCAGCCACAGGGCATGTATGCTATGCTGTGTACCAGACCTGATGTAAACCTTGTCGTAAGTTTGGTAGGAAGGTACCAAAGTAATCCCGGCATGGAACACTAGACAGCGGTCAAGAATATCCTGAAGTACCTGAAGAGGACTAAGGATATGTTTCTCGTTTATGGAGGTGACGAAGAGCTCGTCGTAAAGGGTTACGTCGATGCTAGCTTCGACACAGATCTGGATGACTCTAAGTCACAAACCGGATACGTGTATATTTTGAATGGTGGGGCAATAAGCTGGTGCAGTTGCAAGCAAAGCGTTGTGGCGGGATCTACACGTGAAGCGGAGTACATGGCAGCCTCGGAGGCAGCATAAGAAGCAATCTGGGTGAAGGGGTTCATTACCGACCTAGGAGTCATACCCAATGCGTCGGGCCTGATGACTCTCTTCTGTGACAACACTGGAGCTATTGCCCTTACCAAGGAGCCCAAGTTTCACAGGAAGACCAGGCATATCAAGCGTCGCTTCAACTCCATTCGTGAAAGTGTTCAAAATGGAGACATAGATATTTGTAAAGTACATACGGACCTGAATGTGGCAGATCCGCTGACTAAACCTCTCCCTAGAGCAAAACATGATCAACACCAGAACTCTATGGGTGTTCGATTCATCACAATGTAACTAGATTATTGACTCTAGTGCAAGTGGGAGACTGTTGGAAATATGCCCTAGAGGCAATAATAAAATGGTTATTATTATATTTCTTTGTTCATGATAATTGTCTATTGTTCATGCTATAATTGTGTTATCCGGAAATCATTATACATGTGTGAATACATAGACCACAACACGTCCCTAGTGAGCCTCTAGTTGACTAGCTCGTTGATCAAAAGATAGTCATGGTTTCCTGACTATGGACATTGGATGTCATTGATAACGGGGTCACATCATTAGGAGAATGATGTGATGGACAAGACCCAATCCTAAGCATAGCTTAAAGATCGTGTAGTTCGTTTGCTATAGCTTTTTCAAATGTCAAATATCATTTCCTTAGACCATGAGATTGTGCAACTCCCGGATACCGTAGGAGTGCTTTGGGTGTGCCAAACGTCACAATGTAACTGGGTGACTATAAAGGTTCACTACGGGTATCTCCGAAAGTGTCTGTTGGGTTGGCACGAATCGAGACTAGGATTTGTCACTCCGTATGACGGAGAGGTATCTCTGGGCCCACTCGGTAATGCATCATCATAATCAGCTCAATGTGACCAAGTGGTTGATCACGGGATCATGCATTACGGTACGAGTAAAGTGACTTGCCGGTAATTAGATTGAACGAGGTATTGGGATACCGACGATCGAGTCTCGGGCAAGTAACGTACCGATTGACAAAGGGAATTGTATACGGGATTGATTGAATCCTCGACATCGTGGTTCATCTGATGATATCATCGAGGAGCATGTGGGAGCCAACATGGGTATCCAGATCCCGCTGTTGGTTATTGACCGGAGAGTCGTCTCGGTCATGTCTGCGTGTCTCCCGAACCCGTAGGGTCTACACACTTAAGGTTCGGTGACGCTAGGGTTGTTGAGATATTAGTATACGGTAACCCGAAAGTTGTTCGGAGTCCCGGATGAGATCTCGGGCATCACGAGGAGTTCTGAAATGGCCCGGAGGTGAAGATTTATATATAGGAAGTCAAGTTTCGGCCATCGGGAAAGTTTCGGGGGTAATCGGTATTCTACCGGGACCACCGGAAGGGTCCCGGGAGTCCACCGGGTGGGGCCACCTATCCCGGAGGGACCCATGGGCTGAAGTGGGAGGGGAACCAGCCCCTAGTGGGCTGGTGCGCCCCCCTTGGGCCTCCCCTTGCGCCTACGGTTGGAAACCCTAGGGGTGGGGGCGCCCCACTTGGCTTGGGGGGCACTCCACCCCCGTTGGCCGCCGCCCCCCTTGGAGATTGCATCTCCTAGGGCCGGCGCCCCCCCTAGGGGTCCTATATATAGTGGGGGGAGGGAGGGCAGCCATACCCTAGCCCCTGGCGCCTCCCTCTCCCTCCCGTGACACTTCTCCCTCTACCTGAGCTTGGCGAAGCCCTGCCGAGATCATCGTTGCTTCCACCACCACGCCGTGGTGCTGCTGGATCTCCATCAACCTCTCCTTCCCCCTTGCTGGATCAAGTTAGAGGAGGCGTCTTCCCAACCGTACGTGTGTTGAACGCGGAGGTGCCGTCCGTTCGGCGCTAGGTCATCGGTGATTTGGATCACGACGAGTACGACTCCATCAACCCCGTTCTCTTGAACGCTTCCGCTCGCGATCTACAAGGGTATGTAGATGCACTCCCCTCTCCCTCGTTGCTAGATGACTCCATAGATTGATCTTGGTGATGCGTAGAAAATTTTAAAATTCTGCTACGTTCCCCAACACATAGTTCAGTTCTCATTGTTCTTCTCCTTCTCCTTCCTCACCCTGATGCGCCAAGAGCTGCAAGGCGGTGGAGGCAGTGGGATGTAGTCTTCTACCACAATTTGCGTGGTCATGTCGCCCAGCTGTGGGATCGTCGGCGCCACCACCGACGCGAGGTCATTGTCAGGCACCACCACCATCGCGAGGCCATCTTCAGGAAGGACAGGCACGACCATCGCTAGGTCATCCTCAGCTACCACCATCTCTTGCCCATGGTGCGCCACCACCATCTCTTGCCCTTGGTCAGCCACCACCATCGCTAGGTCATCCTCAGCTTGATGCCCACTCTGCTCCTCTTCTTCCCCACTCCAATCCGGATCATCCTCCTTGTTGTCTTTGTTGCAGCCCGAATCACTGTTGCTTTTGCTACAGCCAGAATCACTGTTGCTTTTGCTACAGCCAGAATCGCTGCTGCTTTGGCTGTAGCCACTGTCGCTGCTGCTGCTCCCATTGACTGTCCAAATGCAACAATGACCGTTAACAATCGATGCGAGACAAAGCCAAATGTAGAGGAATAAGAACAGGCAGAATGTACTGGCATCATCATTCTCAGCGTAGCGCATGCGACACATAGTCGTGTTGAACACCTTCATGATGAGCATGGTGGCGTCGTCCTCATACCTGAAGAGAAGGAAGTACCCCTATCACAGGTCGTAGGCACGGTAGAACTTATCCCAGCCATGACATAGGTACATGTGGCCCTCCTTGATCACCAACTCCACGTCCCACAGCCTGCGAAACCCGTTGCCGGCCTGTCGCAGCTTCACATTATTTGGCGGATCTTCACCCAGCATGTTCATAAAAGTGTCAGGCAGCCTCTGCAGTTTGGGACAATGAGTGATGTAGCAAACAATAGAGTTATCATAATGAGATGGGTGAAGGGGAGATCTCTCCTTTTATATACCTTCCTCGTGGATGATACTGAAGTCCCAAGTATGATACCGAAGAACTCGAAAGCATCCAACTCATACTCCGGTGTGGCAGACCGGAGTCTGCAGTGGCGGCTTCCCCCCATCTCTGATAAGCAGCAGAAAAGACTAATTAGTACCCTTATAACATATTTATACAACATTATAACATAAGAAATTTTGAGCAGAAGATAATCAACTACACCAAGTTATCATTTCTCATTCAAAAAACAATGCACTTGTGGACATATGACGGCTCTAGTTGAATTTATTAGTAGCACTAGTCGTCAAAAATGTTGACTTTAGTTGAATTTCATATAATAACTATTTTAACTTCTTTGGGTCAGCAAACTAGGCAACTAGCTAGTAGTATAAAAACATTCAACTAAAGAAAAAAAGAAACTACAAAACGTGGCGGAACCCTAAATAAGAAAGTATAAAAACATGTCTTTTTCTTCTTCTCCCCCTCTTCTTCTTTTTTCCTCTTTCTCCTTTTCTTCTTCTTCCTCTACATCCTTTTCTTCTTCTTCTTCTTCTTCTTCTTCTTCTTCTTCTTCTTCTTCTTCTTCTTCTTCTTATTCTTCTTCTTTTTCTTCTTCTTCTTCTTCTTCTTCTTCTTCTTCTTCTTCTTCTTCTTGTTCTTCTTCTTTTTCTTATTCTTTTTCTCCTCCTCTTCTTCTCCTTCCTTTCCATTTCCGTCTTCTTTGCTCCTCCTCCTTGAACTCAGAGACTAGCTCCTTGGACCAACCCATCTCCCACCCTACCAACACATGTTAAAGCAAGAGAGGTGAGTTGTTTCTTTGCATTTACCCTCGCCTTTGCAGCCAACAAGGCAGTAGGTACATTTTCTAGGCTCCATAGTGAAAGGCAATTGAGTTGTCAACGAGGCCCCAACTCTTCCATACTACACTAGTCACAATCAATATAGGCTGGAAACCCACATAGTACCCTTAAATTTGTAAGAGCCTGGTTAATATTAGTGACCTAAGCAATTTTGAGGCTTCCGGTTAATATTAGTGACCTAAGCAATTTCTGCTCTCTACTCAAATACATCTGATCCCACTCCTTTGGTTTCTATAGACAATCTAAGATTAGTGTGGCAGAGCGGAGGCTGCGGTGGAGGGGGGAGGTTTTCCTTTCCTTCTTCTCTTCTTCTTCTTCTTCTTCTTCTTCTTCTTCTTCTTCTTCTTCTTCTTCTTCTTCTTCTTTCTTCTTCTCCCTCCTCCTCTTCCTCCCTCCTCCTCCTCCTTCTACTCTTCTTCTTCTTCTAAACTAAAACTAAAACTAATCTAAAATAAAACTAAACTAAAACTAAAACTAAACTGAAAATAAAACTAAACTAAAACTATAACTATAATTAAAATAGAAACTAAACTAAAAGAAACTAAAAAACTAAACTAAAAAAGGGGGAAGCACTCACCTGCAGGGGATCACCGGTGGAGGAGGTGTGGGGCGGCCGGTGGATGGGAGGGCGGCCGTTGGAGGATGCGGCG
>NC_041392.1:215540585-215589917 GCF_002162155.2 Triticum dicoccoides | reverse complement strand
GGCGGCGCGGTGGAGGTCGGGGCGTCACAGAGGAGGGATGCAGGGTGACGGGGCGAGGCAAGGGGGCGGCGGCGGGGGGCAAGGGGGCGGTGGCGGGTCGTCGAGGAGAGAGGATGAGAGAAACACACACACACACACACACACACACACACACAGAGAGAGAGAGAGTGGGGCTGCCGGGGTGGGGCTCGGCCCGTTAGTTAGGTCAACTCTTTGTCGTCCGCCATCCTTTGACGTCCGCTTTTGTGCTCTTTGCCGTCTGCTAGCAGACGGCAAAGAGGGGGCCGTTAGGTTTTTTCTATGCAGCTCGTTAGTGGGGCCCACCTCTCTCTTTGTCGTCCGCTAGCGGACGGCAAAGACCTTCAGTCTTTGCCATCGGCCAATTCTTTGCCATCCGTTTTGTGTAAGCGGACGGCAAAGACCTTCTTTGCCGTCAGCCAGCAGACGGCAAAGAAAAGGCGGATGGCAAATAAGCAAGTTCCAGTAGTGTATGCGGTCTGATGAGTGTCGAGGCTCGCGGCGGGTATCGTTATTTGAGCAGATATGGGTATATATGCTTAATGAAACATAAGTCGGAAACATTTGAGAAGTTCAAAGAATTTCAGAGTGAAGTGGAAAATCATCGTAACAAGAAGATAAAGTTTCTACGATCTAATCGTGGAGGTGAATATTTGAGTTATGATTTTGGTCTTCATTTAAAACAATGTGGAATAGTTTCGCAACTCACGCCACCTGGAACACCATAGAGTCATGGTGTGTCCAAACGTCGCTACCGTACTTTATTAGATATAATGCAATCTATGATGTCTCTTACCGGTATACCACTATCATTTTGGGGTTATGCATTAGAGACAACTGCATTCACGTTAAATAGAGCAAGAAACCTAAACAGTCGTTTCTTAAAATTTGGGGTTGCGATGCTTATGTGAAAAAGCTTCAACCTGATAAGCTCAAACCCAAATCAGAGAAATGCGTCTTCATATGATACCCAAAGGAAACTTTTGGGTACACCTTCTATCACAGATCCGAAGGCAAGATATTTGTTGCTAAGAATGGATCCTTTCTAGAGAAGGAATTTCTCTCGAAAGAAGTGAGTGGGAGGAAAGTAGAACTTGATAAGGTAATTGTACCTTCTCCCGAATTGGAAAGTAGTTCATCACAGAAATCAGTTCCAATGATTCCTACACCAATTAGTGAGAAAGCTAATGATGATGATCATGAAACTTCAGATCAAGTTGCTACCGAACCTCGTAGGTCAACCAGAGTATGGTCCGCACCAGAGTGGTACAGTAATCCTGTTCTAGAGGTCATGTTACTTGACCATGACGAACCTACGAACTATGAGGAAGCGATGATGAGCCCAGATTCCGCGAAATGGCTTGAGGCCATGAAATCTGAGATGGGATCCATGTATGAGAACAAAGTGTGGACTTTGGTTGACTTGCCCGATGATTGGCAAGCCATAGAGAATAAATGGATCTTCAAGAAGAAGACTAACGCTAACGGTAATATTATTGTCTACAAAGCTCGACTTGTTGCGAAAGGTTTTCGACAAATTCAAGGAGTTGACTACGATGAGACCTTCTCACCCGTAGTGATGCTTAAGTCTTTCCTAATCATGTTAGCAATTGCCGCATTTTATGATTATGAAATTTGGCAAATGGATGTAAAAACTGCATTCCTTAATGGATATCTTAAAGAAGAGTTGTATATGATGCAACCAGAAGGTTTTGTTGATCCAAAAGGTGCTAAAAAGTGTGCAAGCTCCAGCGATCCATTTATGGACTGGTGCAAGCCTGTCGGAGTTGGAATATACGCTTGATAGTGTAATCAAGGCATATGGTTTTATATAGACATTTGGAGAAGCCTGTATTTACAAGAAAGTGAGTGGGAGCACTACAGCCTTTCTGATAAGTATATGTGAATGACATATTGTTGATCGGAAATGATGTAGAATTTTCTGGAAAGCATAAAGGAGTGTTTGAAAGGGGTTTTTCAAAGAAATACCTCGGTGAAGCTACTTACATATTGAGCATCAAGATCTATAGAGATAGATCAAGACACTTGATAAAGATTTTTCAATGAGAACATACCTTGACAAGATTTTGAAGTAGTTCAAAATGGAACAGTCAAAGAAGGAGTTCTTGCCTGTGTTGCAAGGTGTGAGTTGAGTAAGACCAAAAACCCGACCACGGCAGAAAATAGAAAAAGAATGAAAGTCATTCCCTATGCCTCAGTCATAGGTTCTATAAAGTACGCAATGTTGTGTACCAGACCTACTGTGTGCCTCACCATGAGTTTGGCAAGAGGGTACAATAGTGATCCAGGAGTGGAACAGTGGACAGCGGTCAAAATTATCCTTAGTTACCTAAGAGGACTGAGGAAATGTTTCTGAGTTATGGAGATGATAAAGAGTTCGTCGTAAAAGAGTTATGTCGATGCAAGCTTTGACACTAATCCAGATGACTCTGAGTCTCAATCTGGATACATATTGAAAGTGGGAGCAATTAGCTAGACTAGCTCCGTGCAGAGCATTGTGATGTGTACTACACAACCTTTTTCTTGTAGACATTGTTGGGCCTCCAAGTGCAGAGGTTTGTAGGACAGTAGCAAATTTCCCTCAAGTTGATGACCTAAGGTTTATCAATCCGTAGGAGGCGTAGGATGAAGATGGTCTCTCTCAAGCAACCCTGCAACCAAATAACAAAGAGTCTCTTGTGTCCCCAACACACCTAATACAATGGTAAATTGTATAGGTGCACTAGTTCGGCGAAGAGATGGTGATACAAGTGGTATATGGATAGTAGATAATAGTTTTTGTAATCTGAAAATATAAAAAAAGCAAGGTAACTAATGATAAAAGTGAGCGTAAATGGTATTGCAATGCGTTGAAACAAGGCCTAGGGTTCATACTTTCACTAGTGTAAGTTCCCTCAACAATGATAACATAATTGGATCACATAACTATCCCTCAACATGCAACAAAGAGTCACTCCAAAGTCACTAATAGCGGAGAACGAACGAAGAGATTATGGTAGGGTATGAAACCACCTCAAAGTCATTCTTTCCAATCAATCCGTTGGGCTATTCCTATAATTGTCACAGACAGCCCTAGAGTTCGTACTAGAATAACACCTTAAGACACAAATCAATCAAAACCCTAATGTCACCTAGATACTCCAATGTCACCTCAAGTATCCGTGGGTTTGATTGTACGATATGCATCACACAATCTCAGATTCATCTATTCAACCAACACTAAGGACCTCAAAGAGTGCCCCAAAGTTTCTACTAGAGAATCACGACGAAAACGTGTGCCAACCCCTATGCATAGGTTCATGGGCGGAACTTGCAAGTTGATCACCAAAACATACATCAAGTGAATCACATGATATCCCATTGTCACCACAGATACGCACGGCAAGACATACATCAAGTGTTCTCAAATCTTTAAAGACTCAATCCGATAAGATAACTTCAAGGGGAAAACTCAATTCATTACAAGAGAGTAGAGGGGGGAAGAAACATCATGGGATCCAACTATAATAGCAAAGCTCGCGATACATCAAGATCGTATCACCTCAAGAACACGAGAGAGAGAGAGAGAGAGAGAGAGAGAGATCAAACATATAGCTACTGGTACATACCCTCAGCCCCGAGGGAGAACTACTCCCTCCTCGTCATGGAGAGCACCGGAATGATGAAGATGGCCACCGGAGAAGGATTCCCCCTCCGACAGGGTGCCGGAACGGGTCTAGATTGGCTTTCGGTGGCTACGGAGGCTTCTGGCGGCGGAACTCCCGATCTATTGTCTGTTCTGGAAGTTTTAGGGTACGTGAGTATATATGGGTGCAGGAAGTACGTCGGTGGAGCTTCGGGGGCCCCACGAGGCCGGGGGGCGCCTCCCTTCTCTCCTGATGTGGGGTCCAAATCCATCCGGTAGCTTTCCTTCCAAAAATAACTTCTCCAGTTGATTTCGTTCCGTTTCGACTCCGTTTGATATTCCTTTTCTTTGAAACACTGAAATAGGCAAAAAAACAAATCTGGGCTGGGCCTCCGGTTAATAGGTTAGTCCCAAAAATAATATATAATTGGATAATAAAGCCCAATATTTCCCAAAATAGTAGATAACATAGCATGGAGCAATCAAAAATTATAGATACGTTGGAAACGTATCAAGCATCCCCAAGCTTAATTCCTGCTCGTCCTCGAGTTGGTAAATGATAAAAGAAAGAATTTTTGATGTGGAATGCTAGTTGGCATAATTTCAATGCAATTCTTCTTAATTGTGGTATGAATATTCAGATTCGAAGGATTCAAGACAAAAGTTCCATATTGACACAAAAATGATAATACTTCAAGCATACTAACTAAGCAATTATGTCTTCTCAAAATAACATGGCCAAAGAAAGTTCATCCCTACAAAATCATATAGTTTAGTCATGCTCCATTTTCGTCACACAAGAATGCTCTCATCATGCACAACCCCGATGACAAGCCAAGCAATTGTTTCATAATTCACGCAATACATGAGCGCGAGCCATGGACATAGCACTATGGGTGGAATAGAATATAATGAGGGGGGTTATGTGGAGAAGACGAAAAAGAGAAAGTCTCATATCAACGAGGCTAATCAATGGGCTATGGAGATGCCCATCGATTGATGTTAATGCAAGGAGTAGGGATTGCCATGCAACGGATGCACTAGAGCTATAAATGTATGAAAGCTCAACAAAAGAAACTAAGTGGGTGTGCATCCAACTTGCTTGCTCACGAAGACCTAGGACACTTGAGGAGGCCCATTGTTGGAATATCCAAGCCAAGTTCTATAATAAAAAATTCCCACAAAACAAGAGACTCTCTATCATGAAGATCATGGTGCTACTTTGAAGCACAAGTGTGGCAAAGGATAGTAGCATTGTCCCTTCTCTCTTTTTCTCTCATTTTTTTATTTGACCTTCCTTTTTTATGGCCTTTCTCTTTTCTTTTATTTTCTTTTTTTTGGGCCTTCTCTTTTTTTATGGCCTTTCACTTCTTTTTTTATTTTTTTATTTTTTATTCCTCACTTGGGACAATGCTCTAGAAAATGATGATCATCACACTTCTATTTATTTACAACTCAATGATTACAACTCGATACTAGAAAAAAGATGACTCTATATGAATGCCTCCGGCGGTGTACCGGGATATGCAATGGACCAAGAGTGACATGTATGAAAGAACTATGAACGGTGGCTTTGCCACAAATACTATGTCAACTACATGATCATGCTAAGCAATATGACAATAATGAATGTGTCATGAGGAACGGAATGGTGGAAAGTTGCATGGCAATATATCTTGGAATGGCTATGGAAATGCCATAATAGGTAGGTATGGTGGCTGTTTTGAGGAAGATATAAGGAGGTTTATGTGTGAAAGAGCGTATCATATCACGGGGTTTGGATGCACCGGTGAAGTTTGCACCAACTCTCAATGTGAGAAAGGGCAATGCACAGTACCGAAGAGGCTAGCAATGATGGAAGGGTGAGAGTGCGTATAATCCATGGACTCAACATTAGTCATAAAGAACTCACATACTTATTGCAAAAACCTACAAGTCATCAAAAACCTCGGTACTACGCGCATGCTCCTAGGGGGATAGATTGGTAGAAAAGGACCATCGCTCGTCCCCGACCGCCACTCATAAGGAGGACAATCAAATAACACCTCATGTTTCAAATTTGTTACACAACGTTTACCATACGTGCATGCTACGGGACTTGCAAACCTCAACACAAGTATTTCTCAATTTCATAACTACTCAACTAGCACGACTTTGATATTATTACCTCCATATCTCAAAACAATCATCAAGCATCAAACTTCTCTTAGTATTCAATACTCTATATGAAAGTTTTTACTATTCTTGGATGCCTAGCATATTAGGATTATTTAAGCAAATTACCATGTTATTTAAGACTCTCAAAATGATAAGTGAAGCATGAGATTTCATTAATTTCTATAAAATAAAACTACCACCATGCTCTAAAAGATATAAGTGAAGCACTAGAGCAAATGACAAACTACTCTGAAAGATATAAGTGAAGATCAATGAGTAGTCGAATAATTATGCAACTATGTGAAGACTCTCTAACATTTAATAATTTCAGATGTTGATACTTTATTCAAAAAGCAAGAAAAACAAAAGAAAATGGCATTCTAAGAATGGCAAACATCATGTGAAGAAGCAAAAACTTATGATCAAGCCAAACTAACCGATAGTTGTTGAAGAAGAAAGGTGGGATGCCAACCAGGGCATCCCCAAGCTTAGATTCTTGATACTTCTTGAAATATTATCTTGGTATGCCTTGGGAATCCCCAAGCTTGAGCTTTTGTGTCTCCTTAATTCCTCTCATATCACGGTCTCCCTAAATCTCAAAAGCTTCATCCACACAAAACTCAACAAGGACTCGTGAGGTAAGTTAGTATAAACAATTGCAAAAACCTTATCATACTCTACTGTAGCAAATCACTAAAATTATTATTCAACATTGCATACTAAATGTATCTGCATATTTAATAGTCCTATACTCAAATAGAATCATAAAGAAGCAAACATATGCGAACAATGCAAACATAACAGCAATCTGCCTAAACAGGACAGTCTGTAAAGAATGTAGCAACATCCATACTTCCCAAGCTCCAAAAATTATGAAAGAAAATTCCCAATGTATTAAATTTGTCAGAGCTTAATATGCAAAATGTTTCAACATTTTATCACATTCTGACTTTTCTAGGGAATTATTGCAACAGCGGTAAACTTTCTGTTTTCAAACAGCAACATGTAGACTTCTAAAATAGGCATAGTAAAGGCTATCAATGCCACTTTTATTGAAATAAAAGATGCAAAACATTGTTCTAAATAAGAGCAAGCAAATCCTAACAAAATAAATTGACGCTCCAAGCAAAACACATATCATGTGGTGAATAAAAATATAGCTCCAAGTAAAGTTACCGATGGAAGTAGACGAAAGAGGGGATGCCTTCCGGGGCATCCCCAAGCTTAGGCTCTTGATTGTCCTTGAATATTACCTTGGGGTGCCTTGGGCATCCCCAAGATTAGGCTATTTCCAATCCTTATTCCATAGTCCATCGAATCTTTACCCAAAACTTGAAAACTTCACAACACAAAACTTAACAGAAAACTCGTAAGCTCCGTTAGCGAAAGAAAAGAAAACACCACTTCAAGGTACTGTAATGAACTCATTATTTATTTATATTGGTGTTAAAAATACTTTATTAAAACTTCTCTATGGTTTATAAACTATTTTACTAGCCATAGATTCATCAAACTAAGTAAACAACACATGAAAAACAGAATCTGTCAAAACAGAACAGTCTGTAGTAATCTGTAGCTAATGTATACTTATGGAACTCATAAAATTCTCAAATAAATTGCTGGACCTGAGGAATTTATATATTAATCATCTTAAAAAAATAATTAACTAAATAGCACTTTCCAAATAAAGATGGCCGCAATTCTCGTGAGCGCTAAAGTTTCTGTTTTTTAAAGCATGATCAACAAGACTTTCGCCAAGACTTCCCAAAGGTTCTACTTCGCACAAACACTAATTAAAAGCATAAAACCACATCTAAACAGAGGCTAGATAAATTATTTATTACTAAACAGGAACAAAAAGCAAGGAACAAAAATAAAATTGGGTTGCCTCCCAACAAGCGCTATCATTTAACGCCCCTAGCTAGGCATGATGATTTCAATGATGCTCACATAAAGGATAAGAATTATAAAATAAAGAGAGCATCATGAAGAATATGACTAGCACATTTAAGTCTAACATACTTTCTATGCATAGGGATTTTGTGAGCAAACAACTTATGGGAACAAGAATCAACTTGCATAGGAAGGTAAAGCAAGCAAAACTTCAAAAATTTAAGCACATAGAGAGGAAACTTGATATTATTGCAATTCCTACAAGCATATATTCCTCCCTCATAATAATTTTCAGTAGCATCATGAATGAATTCAACAATATAACCAGCACCTAAAGCATTCTTTTCATGATCTACAAGCATAGAAATTTTATTACTCTCCACATAAGCAAAATTCTTCTCATTCGGAATAGTGGGAGTATCATAAGAAACTTGAATACTATAAATTGTTTCCACATTAAAAGAGTAATGTTCAGAAAAGGGGTAATCATAATCATGACAAGTTTTATAAATGTAATCACTACTTTTTATAGCATAAGTATCATCACAATAATCATCACAGGTAGGAGGCATGCTATCATCATTATAAATTTGCATATCAAAACTTAGGAGACTAAAAATATCATCTTCATTAAACATAGTCTCCCCAAGCTTGGGACTGACATTAATTGCAGCAAATATATTCTCAAAAACATCATCTTCATCAAACATAGCATCCCCAAGCTTGGGCCTTTTCATATTATAAGCATTATCACTCTCATCATTAATAGTATGGATAGCACCAATAGTATAGCAATTATCATATTCTGCTAAGCAAGTGCCAAAAAGATTTTCAAGATCATAAGAAGCATCATTATCTTCCACAATTATATTTTCATGAGGAACAATAGTAATAGGAGCATCATTATTTGGGGCAGATATCTTTTTACCTCTCCTCCTTTTTCTTTTCTTCTTCTTCACCACATCATGTGTGGGTTCAATCCTCTTTTTGGAGCTCCTTATTAATGAGATTGGTTGAATAGGAGGCTCCTCCTCGTTACCTGATACATCATAAGAAATAATAGGAGGATATTGGGAAGTCTCTTCCCTTTCATTAGTATTCTCTTCATCCTCTATTTGTTTTCTTTTCTTTATGTAGTTGGCAATATAGGGATTTTTAATACAATTCACCGCACAATACATATAAATTTCATCTAGATCAAATCCAAGAAGTTTATAACGGGCAAATTCTGGAAGATGATTAGTTATACGTTTCATTTCTTCGTTACCCATAATCAAACTAAGTTAGTTATGATGTGCAAGGGAAATCAAGTCATCACAATTTTTGGACACGATACGATCATGAAACAATTTGCATTGGGTACTGAAATGATCATGTTCATTGCAAAGCTCACAAGTATGGCCAAGATAATTTAAATTTTCAGCACATTCATCTAGCCTTTCTTGCAACAATTTAGTTTGTAAGTACTTATGCCTCTTGCAATATCTATCTTCCCTATTTGGTGTGTACTTACAAACCCAATGTACTCCACAAAAATTGACATGTTTATAGGAGACATTTTCATCATAACTAGTGCAATCATCATTAGTATCATGGATATTCACAGAATTCGTACTAACAACATTGCAATCATGCTCATCATTCAAAGATTTAGTGCCAAACATTTTATAGATTTCTTCTTCTAGCACTTGAGCACAATTATCCTTTCCATCATACTCACGAAAGATATTAAAAAGGTGAAGCATATGAGACAAACTCAATTCCATTTTTTTTGTAATTTTATTTTATAAACTAAACTAGCGATAAAACAAGAAACTAAAAGACTCGATTGCAAGATCTAAAGATATACCTTCAAGCACTCACCTCCCCGGCAACGGCGCCAGAAAAGATCTTGATGTGTACTACACAACCTTCTTCTTGTAGACGTTGTTGGGCCTCCAAGTGTAGAGGTTTGTAGGACAGTAGTAAATTTCCCTCAAGTGGATGACCTAAGGTTTATCAATCCGTAGGAGGCGTAGGATGAAGATGGTCTCTCTCAAGCAACCCTACAACCAAATAACAAAGAGTCTCTTGTGTCCCCAACACACTCAATACAATGGTAAATTGTATAGGTGCACTAGTTCGGCAAAGAGATGGTGATAAAGTGGTTTATGGATAGTAGATAATAGTTTTTGTAATATGAAAATATAAAAACAGCAAGGTAACTAATGATAAAAGTGAGCGTAAACGGTATTGCAATGCTGGGAAACAAGGCCTAGGGTTCATACTTTCACTAGTGTAAGTTCCCTCAACAATGATAACATAATTGGATCACATAACTATCCCTCAACATGCAACAAAGAGTCACTCCAAAGTCACTAGTAGCGGAGAACGAACGAAGAGATTATGGTAGGGTACGAAACCACCTCAAAGTTATTCTTTCCAATCAATCCGTTGGGCTATTCCTATAATTGTCACAAACAACCCTAGAGTTCGTACTAGAATAACACCTTAAGACACAAATCAATCAAAACCCTAATGTCACCTAGATACTCCAATGTCACCTCAAGTATCCGTGGGTATGATTATATGATATGCATCACACAATCTCAGATTCATCTATTCAACCAACACTAAGAACCTCAAAGAGTGCCCCAAAGTTTCTACCGGAGAATCACGACGAAAACGTGTGCCAACCCCTATGCATAGGTTCTTGGGCGGAACCCGCAAGTTGATCACCAAAACATACATCAAGTGAATCACGTGATATCCCATTGTCACCACAGATACGCACGGCAAGACATACATCAAGTGTTCTCAAATCTTTAAAGACTCAATCCGATAAGATAACTTCAAGGGGAAAACTCAATTCATTACAAGAGAGTAGAGGGGGGAAGAAACATCATAGGATCCAACTATAATAGCAAAGCTCGCGATACATCAAGATCGTATCACCTCAAGAACACGAGAGGGAGAGAGATCAAACACATAGCTACTAGTACATACCCTCATCCCTGAGGGAGAACTACTCCCTCCTTGTCATGGAGAGCACCGGGATGATGAAGATGGCCACCGGAGAAGGATTCCCCCTCCGGCAGGGTGCCGGAACGGGTCTAGATTGGCTTTCGGTGGCTACGGAGGCTTCTGGCAGCGGAACTCCCGATCTATTGTCTGTTCTGGAAGTTTTAGGGTACGTGAGTATATATGGGTGCAGGAAGTACGTCGGTGGAGCTTCGGGGGGCCCACGAGGCAGGGGGCGCGCCCCCCACCCTCGTGGGCACCTCCCTTCTCTCCTGACATGGGGTCCAAGTCCATCCGGTAGCTTTCCTTCCAAAAATAACTTCTCCAGTTGATTTCGTTCCGTTTCGACTCCATTTGATATTCCTTTTCTTCGAAACACTGAAATAGGCAAAAAAACAGCAAATCTGGGCTGGGCCTCCGGTTAATAGGTTAGTCCCAAAAATAATATAGAAGTGGATAATAAAGCCCAATATTGCCCAAAATAGTAGATAACATAGCATGGAGCAATCAAAAATTATAGATACATTGGAGACGTATCACATTGTAGACATAGAAAATTTGCAAAATACATACGGCTCTGAATGTGGTAGACCCGTTGACTAAAACTTCTCTCACAAGCAAAACATGATCACACCTTAGTACTCTTTGGGTGTTAATCACATAGCGACGTGAACTTGATTATTGACTCTAGTAAACCCTTTGGGTGTTAGTCACATGGAGATGTAAACTAATCACATAAAGATGTGAACTATTGGTGTTAAATCACATGACGATGTGAACTAGATTATTGACACTAGTGCAAGTGGGAGACTGAAGGAAATATGTCCTAGATGCAATAATAAAGTTGTTATTTATATTTCCTTATATCATTATAAATGTTTATTATTCATGCTAGAATTGTATTAACCGTAAACTTAGTACATGTGTTAATACATAGACAAACAGAGTGTCCCTAGTATGCCTCTAGTTGACTAGCTCGTTAATCAAAGATGGTTAAGTTTCCTAACCATAGAAATGTGTTGTCATTTGATGAACGGGATCACATCATTAGAGAATGATGTGATGGACAAGACCCATCAGTTAGCTTAGCATAATGATCGTATAGTTTTATTGCTATTGCTTTCTTCATGACTTATACAAATTCCTTTGACTATGAGATTATGCAACTCCCAATACTGGAGGAACACTTTGTGTGCTATCAAACGTCATACCATAACTGGGTGATTATAAAGATGCTCTACAGGTGTCTCCGATGGTGTTTTTTGAGTTGGCATAGATCAAGATTAGTATTTGTCACTCCATGTATCGGAGAGGTATCTCTGGACCCTCTCGGTAATGCTCATCACTATAAGCCTTGCAAGCAATGTGACTAATGAGTTAGTTGCGGGATGATGCATTACGAAACGAGTAAAGAGACTTGCCGGTAACAAGATTGAACTAGGTATGATGATACCGACGATCGAATCTCAGGCAAGTAACATACCGATGACAAAGGGAATGACGTATGTTATTATGTGGTTTGGCCGATAAAGATCTTCGGAGAATATGTAGGAGCCAATATGAGCATCCAGGTTCCGCTATTGGTTATTGATCGGAGATGTGTCTCGGTCATGTCTACATAGTTCTCGAACCCATAGGGTCCGCACGCTTAACGTTCGATGATGATTCGTATTATGAGGTATGTGATTTGATGATCGAAGTTTGTTCGGAGTCCCAGATGAGATCACGGACATGACGAGGAGTCTCAAAATGGTCGAGAGGTAAAGACTCATATATAGGTCCTACCTCTTGAGCACTGC
The DNA here is from genome assembly GCF_002162155.2 of Triticum dicoccoides. NCBI lineage: Eukaryota > Viridiplantae > Streptophyta > Magnoliopsida > Poales > Poaceae > Triticum > Triticum dicoccoides. The sequence continues at coordinate 215,577,404 of NC_041392.1, read as the reverse complement.
ATTGGTTTTCCCTTGAAGAGGAAAGGGTGGTGCAGTAAAGCAGCGTAAGTATTTCCCTCAGTTTTTGAGAACCAAGGTATCAATCCAGTAGAAGACCACGCGCGAGTCACCTCGTACCTACACAAACAAATAAGAACCTCGCAACCAATGCGATAAAGGGGTTGTCAATCCCTTCACGACCACTTGCAAGAGTGAGATCTGATAGAGATGATAATAATAAGATAAGTGTTTTTGGTATTTTTTATGATATATATTGAAAGTAAAGATTGCAAAATAAAATAGATTGGAAACTTGTATGATGGAAACTAGACCCGGGGGCCATAGGTTTCACTAGTGGCTTCTCTCAAGATAGCATAAGTATTACGGTGGGTGAACAAATTACTGTCGAGCAATTAATAGAAAAGTGAATAATTATGAGAATATCTAGGCATGATCATGTATATAGGCATCACGTCCATGACAAGTAGACCGAAACGATTCTGCATCTACTACTATTACTCCACACATCGACCGTTATCCTGCATGCATCTAGAGTATTAAGTTCATAAGAACAGAGTAACGCCTTAAGCAAGATGACATGATGTAGAGGGATAAACTCATGAAATATGATGTAAACCCCATATTTTAATCCTCGATGGCAACAATACAATACGTGTCGTTTCCCTTTCTGTCACTGGGATCGAGCACCGCAAGATTGAACCCAAAGCTAAGCACTTCTCCCATTGCAAGAAAGATCAATCTAGTAGGCCAAACCAAACTGATAATTCGAACAGACTTGCAAAGATAAACCAATCATACATAAAAGAATTCAGAGAATATTCAAATATTGTTCATAGATAAACTTGATCATAAACCTACAATTCATCAGATCTCGACAAACACACCGCAAAAGAAGATTACATTGAATAGATCTCCAAGAGAATCGAGGAGAACTTTGTATTGAGATCCAAAGAGATAGAAGAAGCCATCTAGCTACTAGCTATGGACCCGAAGGTCTGAGGTAAACTTCTCACACATCATCGGAGGGGCCATGGAGTTGATGTAGAGGCCCTCCGTGATCAAGGCCCCCTCTGTCGGAGCTCAGGAAAAGGCCCCAAGATGGGATCTCTTGGGTACAGAAGGTTGCAGCGGGGGAAATAGGGTTTCCTGGTGCTCCTGGATGTTTGCGGGGTATATGGATATATATATAGGAGGAAGAAGTAGGTCGGTGGAGCAACGAGGGGCCCACGAGGGGGAGGGCACGCCTAGGGGGTAGGCGCGCCCCCCTGCCTCATGGCCGCCTCGTTGATTGCTTGACGTCCACTCCAAGTCCTTTGGATCACGTTTGTTCCAAAAATCACGTTCCCGAAGGTTTCATTCCGTTTGGACTCCGTTTGATATTCATTTTCTATGAAACACTGAAATAGGCAAAAAAATAGCAATTTGGGTTGGGCCTCCGGTTAATAGGTTAGTCCCAAAAATAATATAAAAGTGTAAAATAAAGCCCATTAACATCCAAAACAGATAGTATAATAGCATGGAATAATCAAAAATTATATATACGTTGGAGACGTATCAATAGGACGATGGTATTTGGACACCAAAAGTGTTTCGGGTGATACCAGGTCACCGGAAGGGGTTCTGGGCAACCCCCGGTAAAGATATGGGCTTAATAGGACAAGTAAGGGAACACACCAGCCCACAAGGGGCTGGTGCGCCCCCTATAGGGCCAGCCACATGGGGAGAAAGGGAAAGGAGAGGAGGAAAAGGAAAGTATGAAGTAGGACTCCTACTTCCTTCCCCTCCCCCTCCTTCCTTTCCCCATTGTCCAAATATGGTAAGGGGGGCGAATTGGACTAGGGGCCCAAGTAGGATTCCTCCTACTTGGGCGCACCCTAGGCTGCCTCCCTCCCTCTCCCTCCTTTATATACGTGGGGAGGGCACCCCTAGAACACACATCAATTGTTCCTAGCTATGTGCGGTGCCCCCCTCCACAGTTAACACCTCGGTCATATCGTCGTTGTGCTTAGGCGAAGCCCTACGTCAGTAATTTCATCATCACCGTCTCCATGCCATCGTGCTGACGGAACTCTCCCTTGTCCTCAACTGGATCAAGAGCTCAAGGGACGTCATCGTGCTGAACGTGTGCTGAACATGGAGGTGCCGTACATTTGGTACTTGGATCGGTTGGATCGTGAAGACGTTCGACTACATCAATCGCGTTACTAAATGCTTCCACTTTTGGTCTACGAGGGTACGTGGACACACTCTCCCGTCTCATTGCTATGCATCTCCTAGATAGATCTTGCGTGATCGTAGGAAAAAAATTGAAATACTGCGTTCCCCAACACTTATATCAAATGGATGTGAAAAATACATTCCTCAATGGTAAGCTTGAGGAATAAGTATTTGTTGCTCAACCACCAGGTTTTGAAGATCCTAAGCATCCTGGCAAAGTCTTCAGACTCAATAAAGCCCTCTATGGCCTCAAGCAGGCCCCTCGGGCATGGTATGATACTTTGAAGGAATTCTTCATGAAGAAAGGCTTCAAACTCGGTTCACTTGACCCAAGTCTTTTCACCAAAACCTATGATGATGAATTATTCGTGTGCCAAATATATGTTGATGATATTATCTTTGGCTGTACTAACCAACGTTACAGTGACGAATTTGCCTATATGATGAATGAGGAATATCAAATGTTTATTGTGGGAGAACTGAAATTCTTCTTAGGTCTTCAAATTCGTCAACAACGCAATGGCATCTCCATATCTCAAGAGAAATACCTCAAGGATGTGCTGAGGAAATTCGGCATGCAAGATTGCAAAGGCGTCAAAATCCCTATGCCCCAAATGGCCATCTATGCACCGATGAAAATGGTAAAGACTTCGATCAAAAGGTATTCCGCTCCATGATTGGCTCTTTATTGTATCTATGTGCATCTAGGCTAGATATTATGCTTAGTGTTTGCATATGCGCCCGTTTTCAAGCTACACCGAAGGAGTCACACATAAGGCTGTGAAACATATTCTTCGATATCTAGCTCACACTCCAACACTTGGATTATGTTATCCCAAGGGCTTGGCTTTTGATCTCATTGGATATTCTGACTCTGACTATGCTGGTGATTGAGTGGATTGCAAGTCAACATCATGCACATGTCATTTCCTCGAGCGATCCTTAGTATGTTTGTCCTCAAAGAAGCAGAAATGTGTATCACTGTCTACTGCTGAAGCTGAGTACATTGCTTCTGGTTCTTGTTGTGCTCAATTGCTATGGATGAAGCAAACCCTCAAGGACTATGGCATCAATATGAAGAATGTGCCACTCTATTGCAACAACGAGAGTGCCATCAAGATTGCTCATAACCCAGTTCAGCACTCGAAGACTAAGCACATCCAGATTCGTCATCATTTCGTCATGATCATGTGTTGAAGGGTGACATCTCCATCGAGCACGTGAAGACTAAAGAACAGCTAGCGGATATCTTCACAAAGCCCTTGGATGAGAAGAGATTTAGCAAGTTGTGGTGTGAGCTAAATATCTTGGAATCTTCAAATGTTGTTTGAAAGAACACACATCCTAACACTTACGCAAAATTGATGACTTAGATGTGCAACACATGAAGTAACATTTTTCTTCAATCAATGAAGACTAACGCTCTAAGTGTGAAGAAATTAACAAAGAATTTGATTCTCAGAGCCCTAAGACAATTGTACGAGGTATCTAAAATCATCATTCTTATACGGTGGGTCACGCCACCAACAAAAGTTGAAAATCTTCAATTTGAGTTTTTCTTCATTTTTGCAAATTCTTCAACTTTTCAACTGGTGTTCTTCTTTGCAATATATATGAGTTTTCATGTCCTCAACAACATTCACTTATTGCTAATTCTTCAACTTGATTTTTTTTCTAAGTGATTGTGATCGGACCCGTTACCCGTCTATGCTAAACTCAACCTAGTCTGTTCACAAATTCTTCATGTGCATTCTATTTGAAACCCGTTCAAAATCTTCATTGTGTCCTTGTCAGCTGAAGAATTTGTGAAGGAAACATTAAAAATTTCATATCTGAATTTTTGGCTTTTGCCACTCAAACCGCTCCGCACCCATGATAGATTAAACTACTCACCCATGATCTGCCACGATCTCCACCTCTCTGTGTGTGGGTGACAGATGTCGCTAGGATGGCAAGGGTCGGGGGAACGTTCGTCCAAATTCTTCGGACGGGCAGTTTTTCACCGTGGCTATAAATACCCCCTCCCTTCCTCAGACTTCAAGTACTCCACTCGACCTCTCCTCGCTCGAGCTCTTAGACCTAGCGCCGCCGCTACACTCCATCGTTGCCGGTGAGGAAGAGCTTCACTGCCTCGACCTCGTCGTCGTCGTACTCGCGCCAGCTGCAAAAATCTTCACTCCGCTGCCGTCGTAGCTGTCTCCCGCCGCCGAGTTAGGGCGTGGGAGATCTGAATGGATGAACTTCTCCAACTCTACTCCCAGTTCATCGTGTTCTGCGTCCAGGGTAATTAAAATCTGATTTTACTGCCCTACTTTGATTCTCATGATTTCCACAAAATCTTCAAAAGGTGTTTATTCTTCAACTTCTCAATCCTTAAACACCCAGTTGCATTTGTTCCTTGATTTGTTTCTCTAAGCTATGTTTTTGTTCAAGATTCCTCAATTGTGTGGATTGTCAAATCTATACAACTCTGGAACCTAAGACAAGAACTCTTAGTGAAATTCCTCAAGACACCCATGGTCAAATTCCTCAAACTTGATTCCTTTGAAAAAAATTCTAAGAACGCATATGACATCTCCAAATTCTTCGCACCTATACTCTGTTCACATGTACAAAATGTCAGCTGCCGAATCACTAGGTTCTCATCAACTTAACTCATTTGCATCATTTCTCGAAGAAAAATTGCATACTTCCTCAGAAACATCAATTGTTCAAAATCCTCAAGTGAAGAAAAGGGTTGATGGTAAAAGACCTCAGAAGGGAGGAAAGATACCAGAGTCCAACACTGATTTTGAAGTCCCTGAGGATATCTATGAAGAATAGTGCACACCAGACGAAGCTACTCATGGGAAAGAAACCAAGAATCGGTGAAAAGGGCGCATCCAGAAGATTGAAAGATGATGGGCCAATGAATGGATGAAATATCGTTATGTTACTCCAAAGTACATGAAGAAATTCGCTGTCAACCCTCCATGTCCAAGACCTCCATTGGCTCCATGCCAAGAAGCTGATCCCTCAAGCATCAGGCGCGGTGAGGAATTTCCCAAAGAATGAGCTAAACGCCAAGCCAAATTGGCTAAAGTAGCAAAAGAAGCAGTGAAGGAATTCAATGAAGATTATGCTACTGTTGAGGCCTCTGCTAGCAAGCCTAAGAAGGCTTTGCTGAAGAAATCAGCTGTGAAGCCGAGTTCCTCAACAGCAATGCCCTCACGACCAAGTACAAAGCCCTCATAGAAAATTCCTTAGGCTACCTCTTCAAGGGCAGCTCCAATTCTCTTTGTTGCCACAAAATCCTCAACTGCTACTGCTAAGTCCTCAACACATGTGCATCTTGCCACGTGCCAACGGACTGCATGATTTTCTATTGCTTCAGGAACATCTGCAAGTTCCTCAGCTCCACCACAGTCCTCAACAGGTCCATCCTTGTTGAAGAAAAAGGCCACTTCTAGACGTGGCTCGAGGCCAAGTCCTCATAAGAAGCAAGTTGCTTTTCAAGTTCCATCTGATGACGATGAAGCTAATGATGAAGAACTTGCTGAAATCGTCAGGGACAGGCAAGAAAGGGCCGCTAGAGCCGAAGGCAGTGCTATGCCCCTCATGTTGGATCCGAAGAAGATCCTAGACTTCATTGATCTGTGGCACAAGGATCCCAACACTCCTTTGCCGGACTTAAACCTCACCGCTAGTCAAAGTCACATGTTAACGACATTCATCAATGAAGAAAAATGGAAATTTGAAAAGGGGAGGGAAGTCAAGAAAGCTCAGTACAAGAAAGAGCGATTTCTGAAGAAAAATATTCTGAACATGTCTCCTGAAGAACTTATGGCTCTGCAGAAGGAGATTAAAGATCTCAGTGATGAATTTGACACCTATTATGCAGACTGGCTAGGTGCCAAAGTCAGATTCGTCAAACTCTACAACTCGCTCAAGCTCAAAGTTGCACCTCCATCGCAACAAGAAATTCCTCAGGCTGAAGCATTTGCTCAGCCCACTGAAGAATATGCTAGCACAACTGATGAAAATCAGGCTGCTGATGACACTGAAAGTACCAGGGCTGCTGAAGAAATTCCAGCTCCTAAAGAAACTCGCATGGCAACCTCCAATGTTGCGCCTGAAGAACAACCCAAGCCAGCTGAAGACTCTGCTACCGCGCCTGAAGAAACTAAGCATGCCAGGGCGACTGCATCAGTCGTGCCTGTAGACACTGAACCAACTTCATCTGCTCCTCCTGCAAAGTCATCACAGATGAAGAATATCAACCTTCCTTCTGCATTAGAAGTGAAGAAAACCAAGGCTGCTAAGAAGGCAGCTGTGAAGAAAAGGAAAGCATCAACGACTGCAAAGTCTTTAGCTCCCAAGAAAGTGAAGACTTTGACTAGTTCCTTCACTAACCCCATTGATGTTGTTCCTATCTCTATTGTGCCATCAAAGGTACTATTCCTTTTGGTGAGGAATATGCCATTCAGATGACATTGATGAAGAGAATCCTTCTGCTGCTCCTTTAGAGCAGTTGGATGAAGAAATTGAAGTGTAGGATATCCCTTCAACACCACTCGTATCATCGCCCATGCCTTAGTTCATAGCTGAAGAGGCAGACATTAAAGAAATGGAAGAAGAAGACGTGGATATTGGTTCTACAACTCCTGTGCTCAATGATGATTATTGGGAAGACTTCACCCCAATTCACCTTTGACCACACCTCTGCATCCAATTCCTCAATCCCATGTGCAAACTGAAGAAATTCAAACGAGATCTGAAGGACATCAAACATCACTTCTTTCCATTCCTGAAGAAGCTCCAGCTACAATAGTTGAACAAACTAAAACTCAACACGCTGCTGAAGAACCTGAACCTTCAATTCCTTAGTCAGCAGCTCCAGAGATTTTGAAGCAAGAGGTTGTGAAACCTTCAACTACCAATCTTCATCCCAAGCAACAAAATCCTCATGCTAAAAGGCCAAAATTCAAGGCTTATGAGTTCTTCACTGAGCACCATTTCTTCACGGATTTCAATCCTTATGACTCAGCAAGACTTCGACACAAGCGGTTCTGGACTGCTAGTAAATGAACTTCCATTCATCACTCCTATTTGATAAGGACAAGGTACTTGAGCACCATCAAATTCCTCATGTGGATATGGAGTCCCTCCCGTGCTTCCAACCTGTCCTGAATGTTCTTCATTGACGCTGGGCTCTTGAACTTCTGTGCTGACATCTGCGACTGGAATGAAGAGCTAATTCTTCAATTATATGCTACACTGCACCTCACTGGAAATGTGGCTGATGTGAATTCATGGGTGCTTGATTGGATGACTGAGAACACGCACTACAAAGCTCCGGCCTATGATTTACTTCATGCCATTCCAATTAGTCCTCCTGCTGAAGGCACAAGGCTTCTGTATGAAGAACCTGAACTCTCTCACCATCTGATGCAAGTGCTAATGAAGCCTTTGAAGCTAGGCCAAGCTCCAAGAACCACATTCCTTGTGAAGGAATTGTTATATGTGCCAAGGACAATCTACCGCATTCTGAAAAAAACCCTCAGTCCAATCAAAGGCCACAACTCTGAGGAAGAAGAGGTTGTTGGCATCATGAAGAATCTGTTGTTCAACATCATACATGGCATTCCCATCAACTACCATGATTTCTTCATGAGGACTTTGGCTAATGCTGCTCTGTCACCTTTTGAGTTGAAGCCTTATGCTCCCTGGATCATGAAATTCATCAGATCAAGGTCTTCAATTCGTTACGAGGCAGATTGTCAGAATTATCTCAGCTATTTGCCTCCTATTTGTCACATCCCTAGTTCTGGCCTGACCTATGCTTGCTTCCATCTGTGCATCATGTTTAAATTTTTGAAACTTGAACTGAGGAATCTAGAAGCCTCAACACCCTAAATAAAAGAAGGGCAAAAACCCTAAAATCTCATTCATTGTTCCAAAATGCTCTTCTTAGATGTTTAATATTTTGGCAAGGGTTTTGCACCAAACCAAAAGTAATGAACATTTTTGAGGAATATTTTGAGCACTGAATTTAAATCATTATTCTAGTTGCATTTGGAATTATATTCATAATATGTATAGAATATATTTTCAAATACCCTGGAACATTTTATGTGCATTTGGATCAGCCCATTTAGCAACATAAAAATATCCAGAGGATATTTGGTACTGTTTTTGAATCTGTTTTGATTTTTAAACAGTGGCAAAAGATTAAATAAAGGAAAAACAGAACAGAAATAAAAAAAGAGCAGGAGCCTACCTGGGCCACCTACTTGCAGCCCACCTAGCGCCCCACCTGGCCCAGCAATGCGGCTGAGGCCCAGCCCAGCTCCCCACCGTCTTCAACCTCTGCCAGTAGGCAGAGGCGCGTCGACGCACCCGCGCGCGAGCGCCACGCCACCAGGCTGCCTGCCTGCGTCCGAGGACAGCGCGACGCCGCGAATCCCCTCCTCGGTGTCGTCCTAGTCCGTCCGACTCGCTCACTCGATCCCCTGTTCTCTCCCTCGCCCTCCAGTCCCTTCCTCGAGCGCGACCGAACATAGCCGTCGCTGCCGACGACGAGCACCGTAGCCATCGTGCACCCTAGGCCTCGCCCCGTGTCCAGCTGCTGAGAGAAGGTCGTCCTCATCTGCGCGCTCAAGATCAGAAGCCCGGGGCGCACTGCATCGCCGTCAGCATCATCGTCTTCCTCGCCGGCAACCATGGATCCCCGCCGTCGATTCGCGCCAAAGAGGGCCTCCCCGAGCCGTCCGAGCTGCTCAACGACTCTGCTGTGAGGACTCCTTCGTTTTCCCCCTCCTCTCCTGCTCGTTCCCGTGCCGTAGCCGCCATCCCCGCAAGCACCGAGCTCCGGCCATCGCCATTGCCGGCGAACCTCGCGCCTCGGAGCTCTTCCACTCATTTTAGTAGCTCCCGCGTGCTCGCCCAGTCCCTAGGATCCCGATGCGCCTCTCTGCTTTCTGGCTAATGCGCTGCAGCCCTCGCGCCCGTGCAGCCGTAGCTCCGGCAGCCGCCCGGCTTGTCACCACCGCCCCTACACGCTGCCCCAGCACACACCGCGGTCACCACTGGATGCGCCGCATCGCGGGCTTTCTAGCGCGCCCAGCCGCTCGTCCAGCCGACGCCAGAGATGGCCGGACGAGGAGCGCCGCCGCGTCTGCCTACCGCCGGCGATTAGTCACCGGATTAGATGACGTGGCCCAGGCTTAATTAGCGCTAACCACCGATTAGTTAACCCCTAGAGTCATTGACAGACGGGCACCACCCATTAAATATCCACAGGGTTATTCCCTATTTAATTTAAGCTAATGCCCATGGCCCCACAGGTCAGTTGACCTGGCCACGTCACCGGTTGACCTGACCCCACAAGTCTGTGACCCAGACAGCACTGTGTCACTGACCAGTGGACCCCACTGGTCAGTTTGACCCGGACCAGCCCCTGTTGACTCTGCTGAGGTCAGCATGACGCCATGCTGACGCAATATTCCTTTTCTGGAATTTAGTTTATTTTATTAATAATCAAGAAATTCCAGAAATAGCTAAAACTTCAATAAATCATAGAAAATTAACCGTAACTCCAAATTAAATGATTTATATATGAAAAATGATCAGAAAAATCCAATCTATCCATCTGTACCATTTTCATGCATGTTAGAACAACTTATAGCTGCTGTTTAGCACAAATCATATAAAGGGCATTTAAATAATCATATATGGAGTTGGAATTTGAATCATGTATTCAAACCAACTTCATTTAAATCATAGCTAGGTGCATTAGCCCAAAACACATTCATATTGCCATGTCATAGCATGCATCATATTGTGCATTGCATTGATCGTGTTTCTTCTGTGTTTGCCGGTGTTGTTCCCCCTCGGTAGACGCTGTACTAATGATGTGATCGTTGACACTGATGAAGACTCAATGTTATCTTCAGAAGTGCCAGGCAAGCAAAACCCCCTTGTTCATTCCGATAAAATCCCACTCTCTCGCTCCTGCTCTCTATTACTGCATTAGGACAACAACGATTCAACTGTTACTTGCTGCGGTAGCTGAACCCCTTTATCCTTTGCATGACCTGTCATTCCATAGTAAATAGATGAAACCCACTAGCATGAGTAGGAGTTGTTTGAGCCCTGTTGTGCCTACTCATTCATGTTTGTTTGTCATGCCTGCTATTGCTTAGAGTTGAGTCAGGTCTGATTCATCGGGGATGTATCAGAGGCGTGTGAACATGTCCTACTGTGTGTGAGCTAAGTGTGTGAACACGATTTGGTAAAGGTAGCGGTGAGAGGCCATGTAGGAGTACATGGTGGGTTGTCTCATTGCAGCCGTCCTCAGGAACTGAGTTCTGTGTTTGTGATCCATGATCAGTTACTACCACACATTGAGCTCCGGGCGCTCCAAGCTCTCTCGACTTATTAATCAACTTGATCTCTGTCCAGGAGTTGCAACTAGTTTCTGGTGTTTGTAGGTAGTGTTAGTAGTCTACCAAGTGGCACCCGGTACAGGTGGGCTTGGGACAGACTAGGCACAGTGGCACGGTGTACCAAGCGTAGATCCACCCGTCGAGGTCGGCTTGGGAACCCTGCATACATCGTTTGGGGCCGTGAGCGACACCCCGGCCGGATCTCCTTGCGGATGGAACCCGAATAGGCGATAAACCTGGACTAGAGACTTGTTCGGTTAGTCAGGTCGTGGCCGACTCCCTCGCCCGGCTTCCGCTTGAAGGTTGCCGAGGTACATGACGTGTACAGGGCGATAAGTGGCGAAAGCGTGTGTGAAGAAGTACACCCCTGCAGGGTTATCATTATCTATTCGAATAGCCGGATTCCTCGGATATGGAAACTTGGACCCCTTGTACAGTTCATAGACAAGTGAAAGTGGATACTCTAAAATACGCAAGATAAGCGTGAGTGCTATGGATGGCGTTCTCGTAGGGAGACGGGAGCGGATCCATAGTGGTGTATTGATATGGTGAATATGTGGACTCGTGTGCGCCACCTCAAGATAGTTACTTGCAGTCGTAGTTCAGGATAGCCACCGAGTCAAAGCTGGCTTGCTGCAGTTAAACCCCACCATTCCCTTTGTTGATAATGATGCATATGTAGTTAGTTCTGATGTAAGTCTTGTTGGGTACGTTTGTACTCACGTTTGCCTATTTTATGTTTTTGCAGAGAGACTTCAGTCTCACTAGTAGTTCCGCTTGGACTTCGACGTTTAGCTTGTTACCTCAGCTACGATCTTGTGCCCTCGGCAGGATCTGGTAGATAGTCAGGCCTTTCAACCTTTTCATTTATAGTTGTCTGTACTCAGACATGTTAAGCTTCCGCATGTGCTTTGACTTGTATGCTCTGATTGTTGGGTCATGAGACCCATGTTTGTAATATCTCGCTCCTCGGAGCCTATTGAATAAATACTTGAGTTGTAGAGTCATGTTGTGATGCCATGTTGTATTTGCACATATCGAGCATATTGTGTGTATGTTATTGAAATGCTTGGTATGTGTGGGATCTGACTATCTAGTTGTTTATCCTTAGTAGCCTCTCTTACCGGGAAATGTCTCCTAGTGTTTCCACTGAGCCATGGTAGCTTGCTACTGCTCCGGAACACTTAGGCTGGCCGGCATGTGTCCTTCTTCGTTCCTGTGTCTGTCCCTTCGGGGAAATGTCACGCGATGAATACCGGAGTCCTGTTAGCCCGCTACAGCCCGGTTCACCGGAGTCCTGCTAGCCCAGTGCTACAGCGTGGATTCACTCGCTGATGACCGACACGTTCGATGTTGGGTCATGGATGCCTGTCCCTGTAAGTTAGTGCCACTTTGGGTTCACGACTAGCCATGTCAGCCCGGGTTCTTTGTCATATGGATGCTAGCGACCCTATCATATACGTGAGCCAAAAGGCGCAAACGGTCCTGGGCCAGGTAAGGTGGCACCCGTGGGAATACCGTGCGTGAGGCCGCAAAGTGATATGATGTGTTACATGCTAGATCGGTGTGACTTAGGATCGGGGTCCTGACACTATTGAAGTCCTCAAAAGGACTATTTCCTCAGCTAATGAGAAAGGCAAAGTTGCTGTTACTGATGAAGGCACTCATCCATTGGATGGTCAGTTTCGCAAAGCTGCATCTTATTCCACCAATGATGGCTCTGCAACCCAAGACTCTACCGCAAAAGCTCAAAGCCTATTCCTCAAGCCACTGCTCCACGAGTGATGACTGATCGTGAGCTTATCTTAAGTCTTCATCAGAAGGTCGATCGCAATCACAAATGGGTCAAGCGTCAATTTGTCTCAATTCTTCAGAACACGACTATCACGCAAAACACTGTGAAGAAGAATCACTACTACATGCATGAAGTCTTTGACCGCACTTGGGCTATTCTGTCTCACCTTTATGGTGATGAAGATCTCAAGCAGATGGGATTTCAACAGGACTTTGACTGGTCTCAGCCCCTTTCAAAGAAATTCAAGAAAGTCAAAGTTCCTCAGCTGGTTACAAGTTCATATTCTTCATCGTTTGAGACGGATGAAGCTAAAGATTTGAATGATACCGCAGCAGGCCCTACTTTAACAAACGACCCCAACAATGCTGGTGCTCCTCCATCGACATCATGATGATATTATTCAGGGGCGTTAGTCCTCATTTTCCGTCCCTTTTGGTCATTCGATGACAAAGGGGGAGAAATTTGAGTTAGTCTTCAAGCGGGTCTTATATGTGGGCATATTTTCATTAATTTACAACTCATGCTCTTCTGAGGTGTTTGCTCTGATGTGTTGTAAACTTAAGTCCTATGGTGGTCTAATACTTTTGAACTGCTTTCTGCATGCTTATTTCCTCAATTACCTTAATGCATGCATGTTAAATTTCGCCACACACCATATTTCATCATACATTTCGAATTCTTCATATTATATGTCAAATGCGTGTATGAATTACAAGATATAGGGGGGAATCTCCATCATATTACTCTACAATGTGCATTTGCAATCCAATGAAAATTCCCCAAATATGCTCATCTTCAGGGGGAGTTCTTCTATATCTTGCAATCAAATTCCTCAATATCAGTATTTACACTTGATATGATTATCCTTGTTGAAAACTTAACCTATTTGTCATCAATCACCAAAAGGGGGGAGATTGTAAGTTCATCTAGTGCCCCTTAGTGATTTTGGTGTATTGAAGACTTATAGGTTAAGGGACTAATGTGTTTGTGAGTGTACACAGGTTCTATAAGTCTATGAGGAGTTTGATATTTACGAAGAAAGTCGACGGCTAAAAATGAATGTCTTCATTTGAAGACTTTGATTTTCTAGAAGACCTTGAAAATGAGGAAATTGGTGTGACCTTGAAGACTTTGATATTGATACGAGGATTATGAAGCGTGAAGACTTTTGTTTTCGTAGTTTCATTTTCTGTTTCTTGAGTCATAGGAAACACCGTACTATTAAAGGGGGCCGAGGTAAAACTAAGGAAATAGTTTCCAAGTGATGCTCATATAAAATCCTACACCTACCCAATCCTTTCGAGTGAAGCCATTGGAAATCTCATACAATTTAGTCAATTTCTTTAGTGACATAGACGAAGATCTTCTGTTCTCTGAGGAATTTGTTCTAAATGAGGAGTTAGGAATTCGCCAGTGCGGGTTGCCTACAAGTGAGGAACATGATAGCCCTGAGGAATTTGAGAGCTCAAATCTCCGACCGTTGCTGTGCTACGCGCCAGCTGTCCCAAAATATCTTATCCACCTAATGGTCGTATCATTGAAGGGCATTTATGTCTTATCATGTCGGGTTGCTCCCTATGCTATAAATAGCCGCCCCCTACAACCACTAGTTGGTTGGCTACTCCGAGAAAAACTGACACTTGTCATTGAGAGCATCCCATCTTCCGAGGACTTTGAGCGAAAATCATCAAGTGAGGAAAAGCCCAAACCCAAACACCTACAACCCAAAGTGATTGAGCATTACTGAAGAGATTGTTCCTGCATGGAACCGCCGCTTGTTACCTTTGAGGACTGTGCATCCTCCAGACGGTTAGGCATCATGGTCTAGAGCATCCAGGAGGAATTGTGTATCACCGAGTGACCGAGTCTGTGAAGGTTTGGAAGTCACCTGAAGACTTACCACGAGTGATTGGACGAGGTCTGTGTGACCTTAGCTCAAGGAGAATATGGTGAGGACTGTGTGTCCGGGATTATGTGTCCTTGGGTTTAAATACCTAGCCGCTCCAACCATACGTACAACTGTCACAACAGTTGGAACTAGTCTACCAAATCATCGCCTTCACCAAGCTACTGGTTCTACTTCCTCAACCCATTCATTTCCTCATTCATGTGTTGATGACATTGATCATTTCTGTTTGAAGACTTTGACTGAAGACTTTCTCAATTTCCTCAATCCTAATTCTTCAGTCACTTTGTCTTCAGCCTGCTTATCATGTTTACACACTACATGTGCTCTGTGTATGTTTCTTTTCATCATGATGACTATGCTACTGCTTTGTTATGCATGCACCTGAGTACTTATTCCGCTGCTTGTAGTTCGTTGCTTAGGAAATTCCTCAAGTTGAATTTCCTCAGTGATGAATTTGTAAAAGTCGCCTTTTCACCCCCCTCTAGTCGATATAATGCACTTTCATGAGAGTTCATCAATCTCTTCAAAATAAAATCACCGACGTGCTCTAAAAATATATAAGTGAAGCACATGAGCAACTACCTAGCTCAAAATATATAAGTGAAGCACATAGAGTATTCTAATAAATTCAGGATTAATGTGTGTCCCTCTCAAAAGGTGTGTATAGCATGGACGATGGTGGCAAACTAAAAATCAAATAAAGCAAAGACTCATATAATACAAGACGCTCCAAGCAAAACACATATCATGTAGTGAATAAAAATACAGCCTCAAGTACTTTATCGATGGATTGTAGACAAAAGAGGGGATGCCATCCGGGGCATCCACAAGCTTAGATGCTTGGTTGTTCTTGAATATTACCTTGGGGTTCCTTGGGAAGCCCCAAGCTTAGGATCTTGCCCCTCCTTATTCCTTGGTCCATCGAAACTTCACCCAAAACTTGAAAACTGCACAACAGAAAACTCGTGAGCTCCGATAGTATAATAAAAGCAAATCACCACTTAGGTACTATTGTGAACTCATTCCAATTTCACATTAGCATTATATCTACTGTAGGCCAACTTCACCATGGTTCATACCCCCCGATATTACCCATAGATTCATCAAAATAAGAGAAGAATGCATAGAAAATAGAATCTGTCAAAAACAAAACAGTCTGTGAAGACTTGAATATTGCTCATACTTCTCTAACTCCAAAAATTCCAAAAATTAGGACGACCTAGGTAATTTGTATATCAATCTTGTGTACAAAATTCAGAACTAAAACACATTTCCATGATTTACAAAATTCTAGAACTGGGCGCAAAAGTTTCTGTTTTTCTGTAAAATCAAATCAACTACCACCATAGATCATCCCAAAGGCTCTACTTGGCACAAACACTAATTAAAACTCTTAAAACAATCATAACAGAAGTATAATTGCATATTTATTGAAAAATAGAATAAAATCAAGAAAAAGAAAAGTAACATTGGGTTGCCTCCCAACAAGCGCTATTGTTTTATGCCCCTAGCTAGGCATAATGCATAGATCTAGGTATTGTCATCTTTGGTATTCAATCCATAAGTATCCCTCATAATAGATTCATATGGAAACTTAATTTTATTTCTTTAGAAGTGTTCCATGCCCTTCCTTAAAGGAAATTCAAATATAATGTTTCCTTCTTTCATATCAATAATTACACCAATCATTCTAAGGAAAGGTCTACCAAGAATTATAGGCATGTAGGATTGCATCTATATCAAGCACAATAAAATCTACAAGCACATAATTCCTATTTGCAACAATAAGAACATCATAAATTCTTCCCATAGGTTTCTTAATAGTCGAATCCGCTAGGTGCAAATTCAAAGAACAATCATCAAGTTTATGGAAACATAGCACATCACATAAAGTTTTTGGAATAGTTGACACTAGCACCTAGATCACATTAAGAATAGCAGTCATAATCTTTAATCTTAATCTTAATACCAGGTTCCTATTCATCACAAAGCTTTGTAGGGATTGAAACTTCCAACTCAAGTTTTTCTTCAAAAGATTTCATCATAGCATCAACGATATGTTTAGTAAAAGCCTTATTTTGATTATAAGCATGAGGTGAATTAAGCATATATTGTAGCAAGGAAATACACTCAATCAAATAACAATTATCATAATTAAAGTCCTTGAAATCCAAAAGAGTGGGCTCATCACTACTTAAAGTTTTGACCTCGCCAATCCCACCTTTATCGATTTTTTCATTAGGATCATCACCCTCCGAATTATTAGGACGCCTTCTAGATAAAGTTAACTCTTCTCCAGTTCATTTTTCATCAAGTTTACTATTTCAAACAAAGATTCAATAGGAGTCACGTCAATCACTTTAAGATCTTCATCATGATTATCACGAAAACTAGAATAACATGCTTTTTCTAGTCAATTTCTCTTAGCTTGCATTCTCACAATTCTCTCCTTACTTTCATTAATATAAATTTGAATAGATTTCAGAGAATCATTAATATCAAGCTTGGGTGGCATAGATCTAATCTTAAAGGAATAAATCTCATGAGAAATCCTATCAAAGTTTCTAGCCAAATCATCAATCTTAAGCAATTTTTCTTCTACCATGGCATTGAATTTTTTTTTGAGAATCAATGAAATCTTCAATATTATTCTCAAGATCAAAGGGTATCTTATTATAATTTCCGTAAGAATTTTTATAGGAATTACCATAATTATTAGAGGAATTGCTAGGAAACGGCCTAGGATTAAAATTGCCTCTATACGTGTTATTACCAAAATTGTTCCTACCAACAAAATTCACATCCATAAATTCATTTTCATTATTATTCTCAATCAAAGTAGACAAAAGCATATCATTAGGATCAATAGGAGCACTCTTGCTAGCAATCAATTTCATAAGTTCATCCATCTTTCCACTCAAAGTATTAATTTCTCTAATAGCATGCACTTTTTTACTAGTAGAAGATCTTTTGGTATGCCATTGAGAGTAATTTGCCATAATGTTATTTAGGAGTTTATTAGCTTCTCCTAATGTTATTTCCATAAAAGTACCACCCACGGTGTAAATCTAAAAGATTTCTAGATGCAAAATTCAATCCAGCATATTTTTTTGTATGATCATCCATAAACTTAAACCATGAGTAGGCAATTTCTTATCATTAACTTCATCCTCTCCCAAGATTGTGCAACATGTTCATGATCAAGTTTCTTAAAATTCATTATATCGTTCCTAAGAGAGATGATCTTAGCGGGAGGAAAATACTTGAGATAAAAGCATCCTTACACCTATTCCATGAATCGATACTATTTTTAGGCAAGGATGAAAACCAAGTTTTAGCACGATCTCGTAGTGAGAGCGAAAACAACTTCAACTTAACAATATCATTATACACATCTTTTTTCATTTGCATATCACACAATTCAACGAAAGTATTAAGATGGGATGCAACATCTTCATTAGGACTACCAGAAACTTGTTCTTTCATAACAATATTCAACAAAGCGACATTAATTTCATAAGATTCTACACTAGTGGCAGGAGCAATCGGGGTACTAATAAAATCATTATTATTAGTGTTGGAAAAATCACATAACTTAGTATTTTCTTGAGACATCGTGACAAAGCAAGCAATCTAGCACACAAGCAAATAAAAGGCAAACGAAAAAGAGGAAGGAAAGAAGGCAAATATTTTTGTGTTTTTTAAAAACATTTTAGAAGTGGGGGAGATGAAAACGAGAGGCAAATGGCGAATAATGTAAGTGCAAGAGATGAGAGTTTATGATAGGTACTTTGTAGGCTTGATGTAGATCGTCCCCGGCAACAGCGCCAGAAATTCTTCCTGCTACTTCTTGAGCTTGCGTTGGTTTTTCCCTTGAAGAGGAAAAGGTGATGTAGCAAAGTAGAGATAAGTATTTCCCTCAGTTAAGAACCAAGGTATGAATCTAGAAGGAGGAACACACAAGTCCCCAATAGATGCACCTGCACAAAAAACAAATACTTGCACCCAACACGAAAAAGGGGTTGTCAATCCCTTCTCGGTCATTTGCAAAGATGAGATCTGGTAGAGATTGATATAAAAGATGAGTAAAAGTGCAAAATAAAGTGAAGGTAAATACATTGCAGCAAGGTATTTTTGTGTTTTTGGTTTTATAGATCTGAAAATAATATGATAAAAATAGACCCGGGCACCATACTTTCCACTAGAGGCTTGATACGTCTCCAACATATCTATAATTTTTGATTGCTCCATGCTATATTATCTTCTGTTTTGGATGTTTATGGGCTTTATTATACACTTTTATATTATTTTTGGGACTAACCTATTAACCCAGAGCCCAGTGCCAGTTTATGTTTTTTTTTTTGCCTATTTTAGGGTTTCGAAGAAAAGGAAAATCAAACGGAGTCCAATTGACCTAAAACTTCACGGAACTCATTTTTGGAAGGAAAGCAACCCAGGAGACTTGGAGTCTACGTCAAGGAAGCTTCGAGGAGGCCACGAGGTAGGGGGGCGCGCCCTCCACCCTCGTGGGCCCCTCGTGGCTCCCCTGACGTACTTCTTCCGCCTATATATCTCCATATACCCTAAAACGACCGGGAGCACAAGAGATCGGGAGTTCCGCCGCCAGAATCCTCCGTAGCCACCAAAAACCAATCTAGACCCGTTCCGGCACCCTGTCGGAGGGGGCATCCCTCTCCGGTGGCCATCTTCATCATCCCGGTGCTCTCCATGACGAGGAGGGAGTAGTTCTCCCTCGGGGCTGAGGGTATGTACCAGTAGCTATGTGTTTGATCTCTCTCTCTCTCTCGTGTTCTTGAGGTGATACGATCTTGATGTATCACGAGCTTTGCTATTATATTTGGATCCTATCATGTTTTCTCCCCCCTCTAATCTCTTGTAATGGATTGAGTTTTCCCTTTGAAGTTATCTTATCGGATTGAGTCTTTAAAGATTTGAGAACACTTGATGTATGTCTTGCCGTGCGTATCTGTGGTGACAATGGGATACCACGTGATTCACTTGATGTATGTTTTGGTGATCAACTTGCGGGTTCCGCCCATGAACCTATGCATAGGGGTTGGCACATGTTTTTGTCGTGATTCTCCGGTAGAAACTTTGGGGCACTCTTTGAGGTTCTATGTGTTGGTTGAATAGATGAATCTGAGATTGTGTGATGCATATCGTATAATCATACCCACGGATACTTGAGGTGACATTGGAGTATCTAGGTGACATTATGGTTTTGGTTGATTTGTGTCTTAAGGTGTTATTCTAGTACAGACTCTAGGGCTGTTTGTGACACTTATAGGAATAGCCCAATGGATTGATTGGAAAGAATAACTTTGAGGTGGTTTCGTACCCTACCATAATCTCTTTGTTCGTTCTCCGCTATTAGTGACTTTAGAGTGACTCTTTGTTGCATGTTGAGGGATAGTTATGTGATCCAATTATGTTATTGTTGTTGAGAGGACTTGCACTACTGAAATTATGAACCCTAGGCCTTGTTTCGTAGCATTGCAATACCGTTTACACTCACTTTTATCATTAGTTACCTTGCTGTTTTTTATATTTTCAGATTACAAATACCTTTACCTACTATCCATATACTACTTGTATCACCATCTCTTCGCCAAACTAGTGCACCTATACAATTTACCATTATATTTGGTGTGTTGGGGACACAAGAGACTCTTTTTATTTGCTTGCAGGGTTGCTTGAGAGAGACCATCTTCATCCTATGCCTCCTACAGATTGATAAATCTTAGGTCATCCACTTGAGGGAAATTTGCTACTGTCCTACAAACCTATGCACTTGGAGGCCCAACAACATCTACAAGAAGAAGGTTGTGTAGTAGACATCAAGCTCTTTTCTGGCGTCGTTGCCGGGGAGGTGAGTGCTTGAAGGTATATCTTTAGATCTTGCAATCGAGTCTTTTAGTTTCTTGTTTTATCACTAGTTTAGTTTATAAAATAAAATTACAAAAAAATGGAATTAAGTTTGCCTCATACGCTTCATATTTTTAATATCTTTTGTGAGTATGATGGAAATGAAAATTGTGCCAAAGTGTTAGAAGAAGAATGCATTAAAATGTTTGGCACTAAATCTTTGAATGATGAGCATGATTGCAATGTTGTTAGTATGAACTCTTTGAATATCCATGGTACTAATGATGATTGCACTAGTTATGTTGAAAATGCCTCCTATAAACATGTCAATTTTTGTGGAGTGCATTGGGTTTGCAAGTACACACCAAATAAGGAAGATAGATATTGCAAGAGGCATAAGTACTTAGAAACTAAATTGTTGCAAGAAAGTCTTGATGATTGTGCTGAAAAATTCAATATTTTTCGCTCCCCTTGTGAACTTTGCAATGAACATGGTCATTTAAATCTCCAATGCAAATTGTTTCATGACCGAATCGTATCCAAAAATTGTGATAATTTGATTACCCTTGAGCATCATAAAGAGCTTAGTCTTCTTTTGGGGTATGAGGAAATGAAACGTATAACTGAGGGTATTACAAAGTTTAATCTTGATAGATTTCTTGATTTTGATCTAGAGAAGATTTATATGTATTGTGCGGTGAATTGCATTGAAAATCCTTATATTGCCAATTACATAAAGAAAAGAAAACAAATAGAAGATGAAGAGAATGCTAACGAAAGGGAAGAGACTTCCCAATGTTCTCCTATTATTTCTTATGATGAATCAGGTAACGAGGAGGAGCCTTCTATTCAACCAATCTCGTTAATAAGGAGCTCCAAAAATAGGATTGAACCCACACATGATGTGGTGAAGAAGAAGAAAAGAAAAAGGAAGAGAGGTAAAAAGATATCTCCCCTAAATAATGCTGCTCCTATTACTATTGTACCTCATGAAAATATAATTGTGGAAAATAATGATACTTCTTATGATCTTGAAAATCTTTTTAGCCCTTGCTTGGAAGAATATGATAATTGCTATACTATTGGTGCTATCCATACTATTAATGGTGAGAGTGATTGTGCTTATGATATGAAAAGGCCCAAGCTTGGGGATGCTATGTTAGATGAAGATGATGTTTTCGAGAATATATTTGATGCAATTGATGTTTGCCCCAAGCTTGGGGAAGCTATGTTTAATGAAGATGATATTTTTAGTCTCCCAAATTTTGATATGCAAATTTATAATGATGATAGCATGCCTCCTACCTATGATGATTATTGTGATGATACTTATGCTATAAAAAGTAGTGATTACATTTATAAAACTTGTCATGATTATGATTACCCCTTTTCTGAACATTACTCTTTTAATGTGGAAACAATTTATAGTATTCGAGTTTCTTATGATACTCCCACTATTCCGAATGAGAAGAATTTTGCTTATGTGGAGAGTAATAAAATTTCTATGCTTGTAGATCATGAAAAGAATGCTTTAGGTGCTGGTTATATTTTTGAATTCATTCATGATGCTACTATAAATTATTATGAGGGAGGAACTTATGCTTGTAGGAATTGCAATACTATCAAGTTTCCTCTCTATGTGCTTAAAGTTTTAAAGTTATGCTTGTTTTACCTTCCTATGCAAGTTGATTCTTGTTCCCGTAAGTTGTTTGCTCAAAAAAAACCTATGCATAGGAAGAGGGTTAGACTTAAATATGCTATTCATATTCTTCATGATGCTCTCTTTATGTTACAATTCTTATCTACTATATGAGCATCATTGAAATCATCATGCCTAGCTAGGGGCGTTAAACGATAGCGCTTGTTGGGAGGCAACCCAAATTTATTTTTGTTCCTTGCTTTTTGCTCCTGTTTAGTAATAAATAATTCATCTAGCCTCTATTTAGATGTGATTTTATACTTTTAATTAGTGTTTGTGCCAAGTAGAACCTTTGGGAAGACTTGGGGAAAGTCTTGTTGATCGTGCTTTAGAAAACAGAAACTTTAGCGCTCACGAGAATTGCTGCCATTTTTATTTGGAACGTGCTATTTAGTTAATTATTTTTGAAGATGATTAATAGATAAATTACTCATGTCCAGCAATTTATTTGAGAATTTTATGGGTTCCAGAAGTTTGCGTTAGCTACAGATTACTACAGACTGTTCTGTTTTTGACAGATTCTGTTTTTCGTGTGTTGTTTGCTTATTTTAATGAATCTATGGCTAGTAAAATAGTTTATAAACCATAGAGAAGTTGGAATACAGTAGGATTAACGCCAATATAAATAAAGAATGAGTTCATTACAGTACCTTGAAGTGGTGTTTTGTTTTCTTTCGCTAACGGAGCTTACGAGTTTTCTGTTAAGTTTTGTGTTGTGAAGTTTTCATGTTTTGGGTAAAGATTCGATGGACTATGGAATAAGGAGTGGCAAGAGCCTAAGCTTGGGGATGCCCAAGGAACCCCAAGGTAATATCCAAGGACACCAAAAAGCCTAAGCTTGGGATGCCCCGGAAGGCATCCCCTCTTTCGTCTTCGGTCATCGGTAACTTTACTTGGAGCTATATTTTTATTCGCCACATGATATGTGTTTTGCTTGGAGTGTCATTTCATTTTATTTTGTTTCGCTTGCTGTTTAAATAAAATACCAAGATCTGAAATTATTAAATGTTAGAGAGTCTTCACATAGTTGCATAATTATTCGACTACTCATTGATCTTCACTTATATCTTCCGGAGTAGTTTGTTGTTTCTCTAGTGCTTCACTTATATCTTTTTAGAGCATGGTGATGGTATTATAGAAATAGATGAACTCTCATGCTTCACTTATATTATTTTGAGAGTTTTAAATAGCATGGTAATTTGCTTAAATGATCCTAATATGCTAGGCATCCAAGAATAGTAAAAACTTTCATATAGAGTATTGAATACTAAGAGAAGTTTGATCCTTGATGATTGTTTTGAGATATGGAGGTAATAATATCAAAGTCGTGCTAGTTGAGTAATTATGAATTTGAGAAATGCTTGTGTTGAAGTTTGCAAGTCCCGTAGCATGCACGTATGGTAAACATTGTGTAACAAATTTGAAACATGAGGTGTTATTTGATTGTCTTCCTTATGAGTGGCGGTCGGGGACGAGCGATGGTCTTTTCCTACCAATCTATCCCACTAGGAGCATGCACGTAGTGTCGAGGTTTTTGATGACTTGTAGATTTTTGCAATAAGTATGTGAGTTCTTTATGACTAATGTTGAGTCCATGGATTATATGCACTCTCACCCTTCCATCATTGCTAGCCTCTTCGGTACCGTGCATTGCCCTTTCTCACATTGAGAGTTGGTGCAAACTTTGTCGGTGCATCCAAACCCCGTGATATGATACGCTCTTTCATGCATAAACCTCCTTATATCTTTCTCAAAACATCCACCATACCTACCTATTATGGCATGTCCATAGTCATTCTGAGATATATTGCCATTCAACTTTCCACCATTCCGTTTATCATGACACATTCATTATTGTCATATTGCTTAGCATGATCATGTAGTTGACATAGTATTTGTGGCAAAGCCACCGTTCATAATTCTTTCATACATGTCACTCTTGGTCCATTGCATATCCCGGTACACCGCCGGAGGCATTCATATAGAGTCATCTTTTGTTCTAGTATCGAGTTGTAATCATTGAGTTGTAAATAAATAGAAGTGTGATGATCATCATTTTCTAGAGCATTGTCCCAAGTGAGGAAAAATAAAAAAAATAAAAATGCCATAAAAAAAGGAGAAGGCCCAAAAAAAAGAGAAAGGCCATAAAAAAGAGAAGGCCCAAAAAAATGAGAGAAAAAGAGAGAAGGGACAATGCTACTATCCTTTTCCACACTTGTGCTTCAAAGTAGCACCATGATCTTTATGATAGAGAGTCTCTTGTTTTGTCACTTTCATATACTAGTGGGAATTTTTCACTATAGAACTTGGCTTGTATATTCCAACAATGGGCCTCCTCAAGTGCTCTAGGTCTTCGTGAGCAAGCAAGTTGGATGCACACCCACTTAGTTTCTTTTGTTGAGCTTTCATACATTTATTGCTCTAGTGCATCTGTTGCATGGCAATCCCTGCTCCTTGCATTAACATCAATCTATGGGCATCTCCATAGCCCATTGATTAGCCTCGTTGATATGAGACTTTCTCTTTTTTGTCTTCTCCACATAACCCCCCTCATTATATTCTATTCCACCCATAGTGCTGTGTCCATGGCTCGCGCTCATGTATTGCGTGAAAGTTTATAGGTTTGAGATTACTAAAGTATGAAACAATTGCTTGGCTTGTCATCGGGGTTGTGCATGATGAGAGCATTCTTGTGTGACGAAAATGGAGCATGACCAAACTATATGATTTTGTAGGGATGAACTTTATTTGGCCATGTTATTTTGAGAAGACATGATTGCTTAGTTAGTATGCTTGAAGTATTATTATTTTTATGTCAATATGAACTTTTATCTTGAATCTTTCGGATCTGAATATTCATGCCACAATTAAGAAGAATTACATTGAAATTATGCCAAGTAGCACTCCGCATCAAAAATTCTGTTTTTATCATTTACCTACTCGAGGACGACCAGGAATTAAGCTTGGGGATGCTGATACGTCTCCAACGTATCTATAATTTTTGATTGCTCCATGCTATATTATCTTCTGTTTTGGATGTTTATGGGCTTTATTATACACTTTTATATTATTTTTGGGACTAACCTATTAACCCAGAGCCCAGTGCCAGTTTCTGTTTTTTTTTGCCTATTTTAGGGTTCCGAAGAAAAGGAAAATCAAACGGAGTCCAATTGACCTGAAACTTCACGGAACTCATTTTTGGAAGGAAAGCAACCCGGGAGACTTGGAGTCTACGTCAAGGAAGCTTCGAGGAGGCCACGAGGTAGGGGGCGCGCCCTCCACCCTCGCGGGCCCCTCATGGCTCCTCTGACGTACTTCTTCCGCCTATATATCTCCATATACCCTAAAACGATCGGGGAGCACAAGAGATCGGGAGTTCCGCCGCCAGAAGCCTCCATAGCCACTGAAAACCAATCTAGACCCATTCCGGCACCCTGCCGGAGGGGGCATCCCTCTCCGGTGGCCATCTTCATCATCCCGGTGCTCTCCATGACGAGGAGGGAGTAGTTCTCCCTCGGGGCTGAGGGTATGTACCAGTAGCTATGTGTTTGATCTCTCTCTCTCTCATGTTCTTGAGGTGATACGATCTTGATGTATCGCGAGCTTTGCTATTATATTTGGATCATATGATGTTTTCTCCCCCCTCTACTCTCTTGTAATGGATTGAGTTTTTACTTTGAAGTTATCTTATCGGATGGAGTCTTTAAAGATTTGAGAACACTTGATGTATGTCTTGCCGTGCGTATCTATGGTGACAATGGGATACCACGTGATTCACTTGATGTATGTTTTGGTGATCAACTTGCGGGTTCCGCCCATGAACCTATGCATAGGGGTTGGCACATGTTTTTGTCAGGATTCTCCGGTAGAAACTTTGGGGCACTCTTTGAGGTTCTATGTGTTGGTTGAATAGATGAATCTGAGATTGTGTGATGCATATCATATAATCATACCCACGGATACTTGATGTGACACTGGAGTATGTAGGTGACATTAGGGTTTTGGTTGATTTGTGTCTTGAGGTGTTATTCTAGTACGAACTCTAGGGATGTTTGTGACACTTATAGGAATAGCCCAACGGATTGATTGGAAAGAATAACTTTGAGGTGGTTTCGTACCCTACCATAATCTCTTCGTTCGTTCTCCGCTATTAGTGACTTTGGAGTGACTCTTTGTTGCATGTTGAGGGATAGTTATGTGATCCAATTATGTTATTATTGTTGAGAGGACTTGCACTAGTGAAAGTATGAACCCTAGGCCTTGTTTCCTAGCATTGCAATACCGTTTACGCTCACTTTTATCATTAGTTACCTTGCTGTTTTTATATTTTCAGATTACAAATACCTTTATCTACTATCCATATACTACTCGTATCACCATCTCTTCGCCGAACTAGTGCACCTATACAATTTACCATTGTATTGGGTGTGTTGGGGACACAAGAGACTCTTTGTTATTTGGTTGCAGGGTTGCTTGAGAGAGACCATCTTCATCCTACGCCTCCTACGGATTGATAAACCTTAGGTCATCCACTTGAGGGAAATTTGCTACTGTCCTACAAACCTCTGCACTTGGAGGCCCAACAACGTCTACAAGAAGAAGGTTGTGTAGTAGACATCAAGGCTTCTCTCTTGAAAGAAAGCATGCGGTGGGTAAACAAATTACTGTTGAGCAATTGATAGAAAAACACATAGTTATGACGATATCCAAGGCAATGATCATGAATATAGGCATCACATTCGTGACAAGTTGAATGATTTCTGCCTGCATCTACTACTATTACTCCACACATCAACTGCTATCCAGCATGCATCTAGTGTATTAAGTTAACAAGAACGGAATAACGCCTTAAGCAAGATGACATGATGTAGAGGGATAGATCCATGCAATATGATATAAACCCTATCTTTTTATCCTTGATGGCAACAATACACTACGTGTCATGTCCCTTTCTGCCACTGGGATTGAGTACCGCAAGATTGAACCCATTACAAAGCATCTCTCCCATGGAAAGAAAAATCAATCTAGTTGGCCAAACCAAATCAATAGATCGGAGAGAAATACAAAGCTATCTTAATCATGCATAAAAGATTTCAAAAAGGACTCAAATAATATTCATAGATAATTTGATCATAAATCCACAATTTATTGTATCTCAACAAACACACTGCAAAAGAAGATTACATTGAATAGATCTCCAAGAACATCGAGGAGAACATTGTATTGAAGATCAAAGAGAGAGAAGAAGTTATCTATCTACTAGCTATGGACCCGTAGGTCAATGGTAAACTACTCACACATCATCGAAAGGGCGGAAAGGTTGATATAGAAGCCCTCCATGATCGACTCCCCCTCCGGCGGAGTGCTGGAAAAGGCCCCAAGATGGGATCTCACGAGAACAGAAGTTTGCGACGGCAGAAGAGTATTTTTGGTGTGCCCTCTGGTATACGGGGATTATTTGGGTATTTATAGAACTGAGATTAGGGTAAGGAGAGCCACGGGAGGGCCCACAAGCTTGAAGGGCGCCCCCCCTGGGGTGCACCCTGTGAGCTTGTCGCCAAATGGTGCCCCCTGACCTCCCCCCGAAAGTTCCTGGGTGTCTTCTTGTCCAAGAAAGATCCTCAAAAAATTTCGTTCCGTTTGGTATTGATTTTCTGTAGAAGACAAAAACAAGGAAAAAAACAACAACTGATACTTGACACTAGGTTAATAGGTTAGTCCCAAAAATGATATAAAAGATATAAAATAGCATAATAATGCATATAACACATCCAAGATGGATAATATAATAGCATGGAACAATAAAAAATTATAGATATGTTGGAGATGTATCAGGCCCGATCCTGGGTAACTTCCTCGGGTGACCTCCGATCTGGTACTTCCGGCCGTGTTCACCACCCTACCAAGGGTACCGGCGCCTTTTTATGTCTGTCACTTAGCGCGCCAGGCAGGGGCAGTGCTAGTCAAAGATCGAATCTAGCTCGGATCTCCCCTCACTTCCGGCGGCCTCCCACCGGGAGAGAGCCTCACTGGGGGCTCCTTCACCTTCACCGCGGGCAAGGTGGATCGGTTGACACCAACCAACCGGCCTCCCACTCCCGCACCGTTTTCTTTGAGACACTGGTGTTTGTCATCGACCACTATGTCAACACACGTGGCCTCACCGGGATCAGCACCGTCCACGCCACTAACCTCTTATTCATAGAATGAAGATCACAAAAGGGATGTTGCCAGAGTTGTGTAGTTATTATCCTTAATATTTTTGTGGCGAGAATCTATGCTTCAACTATTGCTAGAATTGCGTAGTTATTATCCTTAATCTTTTTGTGGCAAGAATCTATGCTTCAACTATTGCTAGAATTGTGTAGTTATTATCCTTAATCTTTTTGTGGTGAGCATGTGCGCTCATTGTAGAGCCTAGCATAGCTAGGTTAAATGATAATTGAGCATGGCATGACTCTTGTAAAGATTTCATAAAGACCCTTATGGCCCTTGTGAGCCTCCAAAATATCTTTAAGTCCATGGGCAATAAGACAATACCCCAGTTAGTCTTAGACGTATGACATGTAGGAAAAAATGCAATAGCTAAATGATGATGCACAATATCATTCAAATGATTATTTGATCGATCTAAGATGAAAAAGAGTCCAAGTTTATTTCATTTTGCAATTTACATTCGGTGCTTCATTTCATGTTCACACTAGAAGTGCATGCATCCCACACTAAGTCATAAAATTCTATTAAAAATAAAGAAGCTTTGATAAAAAAAAGTGAATTTAGTAGAACATGTGCATGCTATCTCAAATGTCCTCAATCTTTTCTTTCTATGACTTTTTTTTGAGAACATGACTTTGTTATTACTACGGCGTGATGGGCTTTATTGTATAATAAAGCCAGGAACTCCTTGTGCCTTGGTTTTAAAATAAACTAGAACATAAGGGCGCACATTTCCGCGCCCGTGCATTTTATTGGAAGAACAATACAAATATATGAGAAAATCTGGACATCACAAAAAAGAAAAGAAAAACTTACTTCAATATAGATAGTTGGGCATTATTGAAACTTTATGTATAAGTTGGAAAATTGAATGCCATCTAAGTCAGCATTGGATTGTCATTGTGCATTTTTTTGTCTATGCATAACATTTGCTAAGGCATTTGAATAATTGTATAAATGGTGGATCATATTTGTCTTGTATGTGTCATCGTTCATTGTAGCCTTGCCGTGCTAAGGGGAAACCCTTGGTCCGTCCTTTGGACAAGGCGGCGGCGACGGCGGCGTCATGGCACCGTCTTCTTCTTGGAGGTATCGTCTTGTTGCTCAAAGAGTTCCGGTGGCACGGCTCAATTCGGTGTTGGCTTCTACTATGGGTGTGGCCTTCCTTGGCGCAATATACACCATCACGGGCGCTCTCTCGATGACGTCGTCTCTAGATCCGCCCAGGCCCTACCGTCCACTTGCCGACTTCTTGTTGGCGCAATGGGTGGGGTACGTTGGTCTGTGTTGGCCTCGAGTTTTGGTCTTGTTGTAGAGGTCTCCGGCGTCGGTTGTGATACAGTTTGGTTGCTCTGTGACTTGCCCCATCGCCATCGGCATGAGGTTGGCCTAGATGAAGCATGTATCGTAGTATACGTGGTGGGTGTGTTTGATGGATGTGGATGCTAGTTCTTGTGATTGGCGTTGCAATGGCCGAAAGACATTGTATCCAGCTTCTTTGCCGCTTCTCCTTTAATATATAATATGCATGCTAATATGTATTCCAGAGAAAAAAAATATAGTTGCTACATACTCCCTCCGTCCGAAAATACTTGTCATCAAAATGAATAAAAAGGAATGTATCTAAAACTAAAATACGTCGAGATACATCTTTTTTTATCTATTTTGATGGCAAATATTTCCAGACGGGGGGGGAGTAGTTGAGGAATAGTAGAAAGAACAAAGAATGATGATGTCCTCGTTTTAGCCTTGCAAGGTAGATGCTGCGTAGTACAGGAATATAAAAGGAAAAAAGAATGGTGCAGTAGAACCATAGGTAGCCAAAGTTTCTTTCTTAGACGAAGGTAGCCAAAGTTCGAAATCACTAATTAAGGAGTACTCGTTGCAAAGAACACTCCATTTTTCCAGGTCGTGACAAGTGGCGCATATGCAGCGTGCCACTTGTCGCAACCTGGGAGTTTCCTTTTTTCGTAGATCCGTTTATTCAAAATGTTTTATCTCTTAAACCGTGCGTCCAAATCTCGAACCGTTTTCACCATTGGATTCCTCGCGTCGAGATCTTCAAAACTAGATCCCATGTTGATAGATTTTGATGAACTTTTTTCACGAAAAAAATCAGACGAAAAAACCGGGTGAAAAACCGAACCAGGAGCACGGTTTCTTTTTTCCTTTCCGAAAGAGGCACGTCCGTGCCTCTCGCGAAATCACAACCGTGCCTCTCGTGGAAGCAAAACCGTAACTCTCGTGAAAGAAAAAAAACAGAAAATGCATTTTTTTCCGTTTCCGAGAGGCACAGCAGTGACTCTCGCGAAAGCACAACCGTGCCTCTCACGAAAGAAAAAAAACAAAAACGCGTATTTTTTTCCCTTTCCGAGAGGCATGGCCGTGACTTTCGCGTAAGCACAACCGTGCCTCTCGCGGAAGCAAAACCGTGACTCTCACGAAAGAAAAAAAAATAGAAAACGCGTTTTGTTTTTCCCTTTCCGAGAGGCACGGCCGTGACTCTCGCGAAAGCACAAACGTGACTCTCGCGAAAGAAAAAAAAACAGAAAACGCGTTTTTTTTGTTTCCGAAAGGCACGGCCGTGACTCTCGATAAAGCACAATCGTGCCTCTCGCGGAAGAAAAACCGTGACTTTCGCGAAAAAAAAAGAAAACGCGTATTTTCGCGATTTTTTTTTTCGAATTTTCTTTTATTGAAAAGCTAAGAAAGACCGGGGGAAAACCAAAACGTCGAAAAAAACCAAAAAAAACGTTTAAAAAACCGAAAATGCGTGCGGAAAAATTAAAAAAATAAAATTCGAAGGGAGTGTCAAGAGCGCGACACGTGGCGAATGGCTGAGAGCACGCCAAGTGGCGTTGATCGTTGCAAGGCTCCCGAAGGAGTGTTCGTTAACTAGTTGCTCCCGCCAAAGTTGCACGCTGCTTTCTTGCACCATTAATCACGAAGATAGGCTGCAGCACCACGGATCGGCAGCCCGATCGCTCTCATGACAGAAAATAAGTCACCGGGCGGCCGGCCTCACAGCCCAGTGCTTCAGAAGGCTCAGAAATAAGCCTGCAGAGCAGCGGCCCTTTTCATGTTGGTTCGACTTCGGCCGGTTTTGGTGAGCGAACAGGCGCAAATGAATGCTACGGGAGGATGGAATGATCTCACTCGTTTATACGCTTAATCGGATGGTTTAGGATCCCAAATCACTGTGGAGGCTCCTAATTAGCTGAGTTATACTGTTTAGTAATTTTGAGTACTAGCCTTTCACCATTCAGCCAATAAACCAGCAGTTTTATACAATGCTGGTCAAAAGAGAAATTAACATATTACTCCCTATGTTTCAAAATAACTGAAGTTGTCCTAGGTCAAACTTTTTTAAATTTGACCAAGTCTATAGAAAATTATGCTATAAGCAAATTTGGTATGAAAATATATTTCATCATGAATCTAATGAAGCAAATTTGGTGTTGTAGATGTTGATATATTTTTATATAGACTTGGTTAAACTTGAGGACAAACATAGAACTTCGCTTATTTTGGAATAGAGAGTGCAAGTAACTGAACCATAGACCGGTACTGAGCGCAAGAATAAATAAATTTTCTAGTAGGAGCTAGCCAATATATTTGTGAAACAAATTTTGGTCAACGTCAGATACACCTCCCCTCCATCGCTCTTATATTTTACATTTAATTTTAATTCTGGCCAGTGAGCCCTGAGCCCCTGACCCCTGAAGGCGCTAGTTTGGGCCGTGATTAAAATCTTGATACCACACGGAGCAAAGTAATTGACATGCCATTGCAGTCCAAAACATAGATGTACAAACCATACTGGCGCTATTATGTTTGCATTACTCACTTTGGTTGTAAGTGTTATTGCAGTATGTGGTACACACATATATATAGTTTGGCTAAGGTCCTCCTTTT
Organism: Triticum dicoccoides; assembly: GCF_002162155.2. Classification (NCBI taxonomy): domain Eukaryota; kingdom Viridiplantae; phylum Streptophyta; class Magnoliopsida; order Poales; family Poaceae; genus Triticum; species Triticum dicoccoides. Next base: position 215,545,341 of record NC_041392.1, on the reverse strand, counting down.
CGTTACAGGCACGACCACACCTAAACCTAAGAGCAGTGAAGTGACATATCATCGTCATCAGTTTCAGTTCTTCGCAAGCAGTCGACGACGAAACTCTCCAAGAGCCCAAATGGGGTATAAGTTGCGATAGTTGCCGTAATTAAAGTATATGGAGCAGTTGAAGCATCCAACGTGTTCCTGTCATCAAAGGTGAAAGTTCAGACTGCTTCAGGGCAGTAACCACCGCATGATACTGAAATATATGTATTAGTATAACAGGCCCAAGTGTGGCAGTGTTATCAGAGGATTTGACAGGATCATGGTAGGGTCTGTGCCATGAAAAGCATTATTCTGAAGATCGTATGATCCAGGTCATTATATGTATAAACTATTGATAGTGTACCCTACTTCTATAAGCCTAAATTTTGTAATACTTACTTGCTGGGGAAACTCTCCCGTCTCTAGTTGCATATTGATCAACTCTTTTGCAGCATGATATAGTGGCGTAGGATCTCGTTCAACCTGAAGAGAATGACCATGATGATAACACATGAAAATTAGAACAGTTTAAAATGATATATTAGCTGCTTAGAGTCAATTCAAATGAACGAGGAACAAACATACCTGCCCAGCATAAATTAAAGCCAACATTGCCCAAGCAGTGTTCACAGCATGAGGACTAGTGGCCTCCACATAAGCCTGTCAAATAGCGGAAACCAGACTTACTTTCATTAAATTTGACTTAGAGGGACAATATAGCGATGGTTCAAAAGGAATAGCATTCCACAATTGTGAGTTATAGTGATGCTAATTGGATAAGCATTGTGCGATTAACTGTAGAATCTAAGGAGGTGTTTGGTTCAACTCTGTCAACGTAAACGGTACTGGAATCAGATCATGGGTGGTAACATGATCTGTTTCCGGAGGGGATCGCCCGGTATCGAGATTGACTTACCGTGGAACTCGATTACGGAGATTTGTTTGCTCTCAAAGTGAACCAAACAAAAGTTAACGGTATGAGGTTGCGCTGTAATCAGATGATGGCTGAAAATGTACGAACCAAACACCTCCTAAGAACTCAAGTTGGTATCTTGTAAAATGAGGGCTTTACAGTGAAACATCCAGGCTGGTAAGTTAAGCCTAATATCGACAATGAAATTAGAATATACATTTTTTTTGTCACCATTTTTCCCCTATCCTTATGCCATCACATCAACTGACATGACTAATTTCTCTGTTCAAGTGAAAACATCATTGTTAATTGATTATAGACGGATAATCAGTAAGAATATTATGTGTGGAAACTGGAATTCCTCTGAGAGCATAGGAGTTGTGGGGTGCTGAGTTAGGCATATAGCCATATACAACTAGTACCTACGAGTAAATAAAAATATGCACATAAACCATGACGAAACAACTAAGCAGGGTTCAAAAAGAGGCAGGCAGTTAAGCCCTAGGTGACCCCCTAGCTAATCTCATTTTAGGGCTCCTTTGATTTCGAGGATTTTCATAGAATTTTGGAGGATTAGAATCCTTAGAAATTTCCCATGCATACTGGGGTGGACCTTTGATGAGGTGGCATGTGTGGTGAGGTGGCATGTATGCATGTTGAGATAAATAAAATTAGTGGGGATCAACTAGGTATATAGGATTACTACTCAAGACTAGCTAGACGATATGAACAAACTGAGTCATGGGATGAAGCATAGCACAACTAATAAAGGCCGACCACCCAAGCCATCTTATAAGGCTGTGTTGCCCATCAGTTGGCCTTGCGTGTATAATGGACCTGGCACTGGAACAAGTGTTTAGTAGACCAAGAGTTCCACTGCAGACTATATTCCTATTGAAATTCCGATGAATGGTTTGAATTTCTCAACTCTTTGTGGATTTTGGGTTTGCAATAGTGAGCTGCAAGATATAACTACAGGTCACTGGTACTAGGAGAGTGGGATTCTAGTAAGATGACAATGCGGTTGAAAGATTTTTCACGGATAGGTAGATAGCATCTTGTATCTGGCCTATCAAGCTAACAAGTATGCCAATCAAGCATGATCTTGCCAAACCCTAAACAGAGCGTGTATTTAATACAGAAAGAAGCAAGGATTACCTCAGTTTCACTAGAAAGATACGACTCTCCCCATCCACCTGTACTTCGTTGCTTTGACAACAGAAAATTGCATGCTTTCCTTATGGAAGAACTATTTTCGTAAGTTCTTCCAGAAGCAATCAATCCTTTTACACCAAAGAACGTCCCATAAGTGAAACATATACCCCAAGTGCCAAACCTGTTAGATGGTAAATAATCCAGTCAGTGACGCAAATTTTAGAAGGTCAAATAATTAACACCAAAAAAATAAAAATAGATACCATGAGCCATCCTTTCTTTGCTTGTCCTCAATGAACTTGGAAGCATTTTTAATACATTTTCCTATCTCTTCTTTGCGGTACCCTGGGTAAAGCTCTTTGAACATAATTAAGGCCTGAAGCACGGATGATGTACATTCGACAGATCTATCAATTAGTTGAAGGGCGTGAATTAGCACTTCAAGTATATGAAGAAAAACAGAGACAATGATATTTTCTGCAAGAACGAAGATATATTTTCATCCTTACGGATAATCGACAATAATGTTCAGAAAACTTTCAGAAGGGTTGAGAACCTATTGCCAAAAACAATCCAGGTTAGTGTATGTATAGTCAGGAAAAACATGTTAAAACAACATTATCATTTGAACATTCTCGATAGATATATGATACACAGGAGGAATACCGATGAGCAAACAAAAGTCAAACAAAATGAAACCTGCAAATTGTGAATTTGCAATCTGAAATTGTTTGGCCTGACTGCAAGATTATTTTGTGTATGGTTTTTTAAACCGGTTTTTTAAACCGGTTTTTTAAACCTGATCACACGTAGAGTCTGCAAAAAATTGGCATACTTGGTTTTCCATACAATAGAAGTAAAACCGTGAAATACTCACCTCTAATAGAGATGTAGTTCTCTTACACTCATATGTAGAAAATGTGCCATCTTTATTCTTCAAAGGAGAAAAAAGTATGATCAGCGATAATTTATGTGAAAGGTTAGTCATTCTGGCAGATCAGATAAACCATAGATAAGAAATGCAAAACAGAAGTACAACTATTTCAGTAGAATAAGAAAATGGCGTTGTAAGACAGCGGAGAAACTTATAAAACATACATAAGTAGAAAAAACAGTTTCAGTAAATAATAATAATTTAAAGGGCTGATTATGATACATATGATCGTATTTTATGCAGTTGGCTATCTCCCCATCTGTACAAATGATTCATAATACAAACAAGAGTGCTGGATGCACAAAAATCCAGGGGAACCAAGCCTAGCATACAGTCGCAAAAAAAAAAGCAAACCAAAATGAATAAAACAATTAGCTGGCAGCTGATGTGGCACTGACAGGGGCCCTGGAAGACCTTAGACACAGGAAGGCATAGGAGGCACTCTCATGGGACAGCTCTTGGATATGGGCTGTCTAAGCATCCTAGAGGGAAATCCCTAGAGGCATCAGACAAGTAGCCCAAGCCCAACTATCGCTATTGACCATTAGGTCCATCCCACGAGGCCAACACTGAAGACTCGACACCAAAGAGCGGCAATGATGTCAAGCAGACAGACCTTGATAATGATGATAGAATCAGAAAACAGTGATGTTTTGAAGAAGAGAAAACTCTACAATGAATTTGCCTCATACTGCAAGATAAGCATCTTGGACTATTAGGTGTATATTTTTATCAATGTTTGCTAGTATTAAAAATGTATTATTTTATCACTGACTTTATATTGATATTTGGAACCAACCTCAAAGTCATTGAGGAGGTTAAGACTTTTCTATCTCATAACTTTGAGATGAAAGATCTTGGTGTGGTTGATGTTATCTTGAACAAGCTATTTGAGATAATGAGGGTGGAATGACACTTTTGCAATCCCACCATGTTGAATATATTTTGAGTCGTTTTGGATATTCATACTGCAAACCTTCTCCAACACCATGATCCTAGTGCGCAGATTTGAAAGTTCAAAGGCAGAACTAAAGATCAATTGTGATACTCTCAACTTATTTGTTCACTCATGTACCTAGCATGCGCTACGAGGCTTGACATCGCGTTTGCTGTAGCAAACTAAGCCGGTTTGTTTCCAATCTGGGTGATGTACATTGGCATGCTCATGAAAGAGTTATGCGCTATCTGAAAGGTACTGTGAGCCATGGACTTCCCTATAAAGGATAACCGACGTCACTTGTGTTAGAACAGGGTTGTGCTGTGTGTGTAGTTATCATATTGTATAGGGGCTTCTTTGCTTATTTCCCTTCATGTATATGTGCTGGCCTGTTGGCCCGATGGAATATAGGCTCACTTCATAACATGGTATAAGAGCTAGGGTTAGGTTCCCCAGCCGCCACCGCCGCCTCTGGTCGCCGCCGCCGCCGCCGGCGGCCGCCGCTCCTCTCTTCATCGAGCCTCTCCCCTCTTCTTCCTGGTAGCTGCTGCCGCCTGCTGGTCCAGGCCGCCGCCGTTCCAGGCCGCTGCTGCCGCCGTCCTTCCCGGCCGGCGCCGCCGCCTCAACGTGCTGCTGCTGCTCTTCAACGAGCTGCTGCTGCTGCTGCTCCTCTTCTCTGCTGCTGCTGCTGCTCCTCTTCAACGAGCTGCTGCTGCTGCTCTTCTTCAACGAGCTGCTGCTGCTGCTCTTCAAAGTGCGGCTGCTGCTGCTCTTCTCCTCCTGGTCTACTGCTGCCATC
>NC_041392.1:215492863-215539660 GCF_002162155.2 Triticum dicoccoides | reverse complement strand
ATGATTTCTACAAGGAGATGTCGGCGGTGTGGCGCCAATTGGACTCTCTGGGAGCTGATGTTTGTCGCAGATGTCAGTGTTGTGTGCGGCAACAAGCTAAGCTGGAGGTTCGTCGCCTCTACGACTTCCTCACTCGCCTCCGGCCGGAGTTCGAGCAGAGTCGTGCTCAGCTATTGGCACGCCATCCTCGGCTCTCTACTCTGGAGGCCCTTGCTGAGGTGCGATCTGAGGAGGTGCGCCTACGGAGCACGGGCTTATTGCCATCCTCTTCAGCAGTCCTGGCTGCCCGCGTTCCACCACCGCTGCCTGGTGTGCCCTCTTCTACACAGGTGGCAGCAACCTCCACTAGTGCTTTCTGCAACTACTGCAAGCAGGATGGTCACATGATCACGGAGTGCATCAAGAGGAGGAAACAGGGTCGCCGTGGTGGCCGTCCTCAAAAGGACTCGGGAGGCTCCTCTAATTCTCGTGAGGGCTCCCTTGAGAAGGTTCACCAGGAGATGCCCACCTTGCTGCGCCGCCTTACTGCTTCTGCACCATCCTCAGGTTCTGCTGGTTCTGCTGGTCAGACGTCTGGTCCACCACCGCACTCTTCGTCAGGTACATCTTTGCCCTGGATTCTTGATTCTGGGGCCTCCTTCCACATGACACCACACAGAGATCATCTTTGTGCTGTCAATTCCGTGCCTTCTCCTCTTACAGTTCAGACTGCAGATGGCACTTCTCTTTCTGTTGCCGCAAGAGGGACTCTTTCCACGTCTTCTTTTCATGTCCCTGCCATTTCTCATGTTCCTAAACTGACTATGCAACTTCTATCTGCTGGTCAACTTACTGACTTGGGTTGTCGTGTTATTCTGGATTCTGACTCTTGTTGTGTTCAGGATCGTCGTACGGGGACTCTGGTTGGGATCGGTCCTCGGCGCCATGACTCTCAGCGCCTTTGGGAGCTCGATTGGCTGCGCCTTCCTTCCGCTGCGTCCTCTAGCCAGTCGGACATCACCACCCCTTTTGCTTCAGCTGCCACCTCCACCACATCCTTCGCTCAGTGGCATCATCGATTGGGTCACATTTGTGGCTCTCGCTTGTCTTCTTTGGTTAGGAGTGGTGTTCTAGGGTCTGTATCTGGTGATAGTTCACTAACTTGTATGGGTTGTAAGCTTGGCAAGCAGATACAACTTCCATATTCCTCTAGTAATTCTGTTTCTCAACGACCTTTTGAACTTGTTCACTCTGATGTATGGGGTCCTGCCCCCTTTGTTTCGAAAGGGGGTCACAAATATTATATAATTTTCATTGATGATTTTTCTCGCCACACTTGGATCTACTTTATGTCATCTCGTAGTCAAGTGCTTCAAATTTACAAGTCGTTTGCTACCATGGTTCGCACTCAGTATGATTCCTCTGTTCGAGTTTTTCGTGCTGATTCGGCTGGCGAGTACTTATCTCGTGCGCTTCGTGGTTTCCTTGCTGAACAGGGTACCCTTCCTCAGTATTCCTGTCCTGGTGCACACGCTCAAAATGGGGTGGCTGAACGCAAACATCGTCACGTCCTTGAGACTGCTCGGGCTCTTCTTTTATCTTCTGTTGTTCCCCCGCACTTTTGGGCTGAGGCTGTCTCTACCGCTGTTTATCTCATTAATATTCAGCCTTCTGTTGCTCTTCAGGGAGGGATACCAGTTGATCATCTAGGTGATAGTCCAGCTGATTATAGTGGTCTACGCCTGTTTGGTTGTGCCTGTTTTGTTCTTCTCCACCCTCATGAACGCACCAAATTGACTGCTCAATCTGTTGAATGTGTTTTCCTTGGCTACAGTTTGGAGCACAAAGGTTACCGTTGCTGGGACCCTATTGCTCGAAGACTGAGAATCTCCAAAGATGTCACTTTTGATGAGTCTCGCTCCTTCTACCCTCGTCATTCTTCTACTGCCACAACCGAGTCGTTAGTCGAGCCTCTCTCTTTTTTGACTCTACCTGATTCTTCACCTTTATCGTCACCTGGTAGGTCCACTCCTAGCCTTTCACCTGTGTCTGCTCATGAGCTTCAGCTTACACAGGATGAGGTTTCTATTCCTGACTCTCCTACTCGGGTTGAGCCATCCACTCTCTCTCCTTTTCCTTTTACCTACTCCCGTCGTGCTCAACACCCTTCTCCCTCTGATGCGCCACCTTCCACTTCCCCTCTCTCTCCGCTTCCTTTTGTCTACTCCCGTCGTGCTCGGCACCCTTCTCCCTCGGATGCGCCCACTTCCACTTCCACTCCTTCCCTGTTGGGTCCCATTCCTTCAGAACCACCTACCCCTCCTGCTCCTCGGTATAATCTGCGTGATCGCCACACTCTCCAGCCTCCTGCGTACTATGTTGCTGTTGCTACCACTCTTGTTGAGCCGTCTACGTATCGTGAGGCTGCTGCTCATTCTGAATGGCAGCATGCTATGGCAGAGGAAATTCATGCTCTTGAGCGCACAGGCACTTGGGACCTTGTACCCCTGCCTACAGGCGTTAGACCCATCACTTGCAAATGGGTCTACAAGGTTAAGACACATTCAGATGGTTCTCTCGTGCGCTACAAAGCTCGTCTTGTTGCGCGTGGCTTCCAGCAGGAGTATGGTCGTGACTATGATGAGACTTTTGCTCCTGTTGCTCACATGACCACTGTTCGCACTCTTTTGGCTGTTGCTGCTGTTCGGCAGTGGTCCATCTCTCAATTAGATGTCAAGAATGCCTTCTTGAATGGTGAGCTGCGGGAAGTGGTCTATATGCAGCCGCCTCCTGGCTATACTGTCTCTGATGGCACTGTCTGTCGCCTTCGGCGCGCTCTTTACGGGCTGAAACAAGCTCCTCGTACCTGGTTTGAGCGTTTCTCCGCCGTCATCACAAGGATCGGGTTCTCTGCTAGTGTTCATGATCCTGCTATGTTTATTCACACTTCTCCTCGCGGTCGCACCCTTTTACTACTCTATGTTGATGACATGATTATCACAGGGGCTGACCACCAATTCATTGATTTTGTGAAGAAACGTCTACATGAGCAATTCTTGATGACTGATTTGGGTTCTCTTCGCTACTTTCTTGGACTTGAGATCATTTCTTCCCCTGAGGGTATTTATCTCTCTCAAGAGAAGTACATCCAAGATCTTCTCACTCGTGCCTGCCTCACTGATCAGCGCACGGTTGACACTCCTATGGAGTTTGGTCTCCATCTTCGTCCTGGTGAGGGTGAACCCCTTGCAGATCCCACACGCTACCGCCATCTTGTTGGGAGCCTTGTCTATCTAGGCATCACTCGTCCTGACATTTCTTATGTTGTGCACATTCTAAGTCAGTTTGTCTCTGCTCCCACTCAACTTCACTACAGTCACCTTCTTCGTGTTCTTCGTTACCTTCGTGGTACCGTGACTCGTCGCTTATTCTTCCCTCGCTCCAGCTCTCTTCAGCTTCAGGCCTACTGTGATGCTACCTGGGCCAGCGATCCCACTGATCGCCGCTCTCTCTCTGCCTATTGTGTTTTTCTTGGCTCCTCCCTGATTGCCTGGAAGACCAAGAAGCAGAATGCTGTATCTCGCTCCAGTGCTGAGGCTGAGCTGCGAGCTATGGCGTCCGTGACTGCAGAAATTACTTGGCTACGATGGCTTCTTCAGGATTTTGGTGTTTCCACTGCTACACCGACCCCTCTGCTCTCCGACAGCACTGGGGCACTCAGCATTGCCCGTGATCCTGTTAAGCATGAGCTCACCAAGCACATCGGTGTTGATGCCTCCTACACTCGTTCTCAGGTGCAAGACAGAATTGTGGCCCCTCAGTATGTGCCCTCGGAGCTTCAGCTTGCTGATTTTCTGACGAAAGCTCAGACACGGTCCCAACACAGCTTTTTCCTGTCCAAACTCGGTGTCCAAGATCCCCCTTGAGTTTGAGGGGGGGTGTTAGAACAGGGTTGTGCTGTGTGTGTAGTCATCATATTGTATAGGGGCTTCTTTGCTTATTTCCCTTCATGTATATGTGCTGGCCTGTTGGCCCGATGGAATATAGGCTCACTTCATAACAACTTGAAGGGTATAGTGATGCGAATTGGACCTCTGACGCTGATGAGATGAAGGCCACAAGTGGATATGTGTTTACAGTTAATGGTGGCGCCGTTTCCTGGAAGTCTTGCAAGCAGATTATCTTAACGGAGTCGACAATGAAAGCGGAACTCGCAACATTAGACAAATCATGTACCGAAGCAAAATGGCTTCAAGAGCTTTTGATGGACTTGCAGTTGTTGAAAAATGATTTCCGGCTATCCTTATGAACTGTGACAATCAGAAAATAATTGTCAAGGCAAAAAGTTCAAAGGACAACATGCAATCTACAAAGCACATAAGGAGATTAAAATCTATCAAACATTTAAGAAACTCCGAAGTGATAGCGTTGGATTATATCCAGCCAGCTATGAATCTGGCAGATCCCTTCACAAATGGGCTATCATGAGTTGTGACAGAGAATGCATTGAGGGAGATGGGTATGAGACCCACATGAAGTAGGACTTGGGAAAACAAGCTACTGGTTAACTGAGGAGAGTAACTTTACTAACCCGCTCCGTTGGAGATGCGGTACTCTTGGAAACTGTATGGCAGGTTGACTTTTGTCTTAATGTGTTTAGAGGCTTGTATAAGCAAGATGCTATCCTACAGAGCAATCTTTGGAAGAACCCACCTATATGAGCCCGACTATTGGTCAGTCTATGAGATAGGGTGATCTCTAGTAAGCTCATGAATAGGGCAGATGTGTGACTAATATGCTCCACCTGCGGGGTTAGCCTTTGGCAGCCTAGTACCGGTAAGACAATGGGTGAAACTTCTTTACGCCAAACTGACATTTCAAGGCATAGTCCGTTATTCAGTTGTGGGGGAGTGTAGCTCTTTGCTCTAGGTGGATGTTCAACTTTAACTGGTCTCCACCGAAAATACCGATATATCAACAGAGGATAACACTATGAGCCATCAAGATCTGGTGGGGGATTGTTGAAACATAGATGGTCTTTAGGCCCATAAAACAATTTCAGAAAAATCTCTCAGGGCCCATGTGGGTGTCATGACATGGTTGTGGGAAGTTTAGTCCCACCTCACAAGTGGAGGAGAGTTGAGACCCCTTTATAAGAGTTTCTCTTCCACATGCTATTGGAGCTTGAGAAGAGTGGTATACGCGCGCTCCTCCTCCCACCCACCTTGCCACGCTATGCATTGTCCACGTGCGCGTCATGTTTCATCAACAAGCCGAGCCAAGCTCAGACCTATGTCATGTGTGCGCTTAATTTTTGCCGGCCAGGAATGGATAATTAATTGGCAGTTAATTGCGAGTCATTAACGGACGCAATGAATTACGAGTCATTGACAAACGCACTAAGAATCCGAGATGTGGGATCGTGGGTTGTTGCCGACTCAGGCATGGGTCCAGCCCCACGCCTCCCTACCACGACCGCCTATATATTAGAGGTGTCGGCAACCCTAGCCATCACCCAAATCATATCACATCTGCTCTACCGCCTCGCGCACAAACCCACCGTCATTCCACTCGGTGTTGCTGCTTCCGAGGATCCATCCTGTCCGTCGCGTGCATGGTTGTACGGGAGAGCGGGCCTCTGGAACCCCACCCTTTGTGATCTTGCATCGAGAGAAGGGCGATTAGGTTTTCGAGGAGCATCTCCTACATGACTGCTCGCTACTGTTCAACTTCGACTACGTCCTCGTCCTCCTCGACATCGCCATGAGTCAGACCAACAAAGCCAAGAAGAACACTGCTGAAGATGCTACTGCCGCCATCACGGCTTTGACCTAGCCCTGGAGGGTATAATTCATTTACCCCTCTCCTGCTTATTTATGTGTTGGTCGTACTGGTTATTTACGTAGAGGTTTTTGCTATATGCGTAGTACATGCCTACCTGATAACATATCAGTATTGAGTTTAATACTATCAATGGCATGTTCATGATTTATTTATGGATTAAATCAATTAAAAATTGCTAATTTATCCAACACGAACGCGGGCGGGATCACACTAAGTCAGGGAAACAGACCAACTTCGATCTAGAGGCAGGGTTGTGTGGACGGGAGAGCATGTGGAGCCAGTGGTTGGTGCAGGGTATCAGACAAACAAGGAATGGTGGGTGGATGCATCTTGGTGCTGGGCGCCGGGAAGTGCTGGTGTAGGGCGCTGACGAAAACAGTGATCCAATTGGGAAGAAGCCTCATTGCTTTTTGTTGCCATGTGGTGTGGATCGATCTGAGAAGAGGGGATCAACAGAGACCAAAGGATGGGATCGAAATTGAGAATGAGATGAGGACAGTTGATTGGGGTTTCGATTAGGAGTAGATGAGGTGGGCTAGGTATCGATCTGGGAAAGCGATGTTTAGAAGGAGACCAAAATAACGAATTTATCAGAATTGGATGAGTTGTGCATCCAGTAAAAAAACTAGGCTCTGATATCATGTTAGAGGAGCAACTTATCTGTATTGGAGGGACTTGGAGTACAAGTAATGAAATCAGACTAATACAAGTATGTATAGAGACCTATACTAATACTAATACTACTAATACTCCTTAATAGTTTGTATTTAATCAATGTGTACATAGAATCAAAGATTAGATCTTGAATCTTGGTGGGTCATTAGTTCATGATACAAAATTACTTTGTGACATAAAAAAATTCAAGGTTGCTAGACATAGACGCTCTATCTTTTGTAGCTGAATGTTGGATCTAACAGTTTTGATTTATTTCATAGCATTAGGCATGAGTCACAGCCACACACCAGCTTTATTTAGACCACCACATAAGAGATGAACATAGTGGACTAGATTAGGTATCATTCGTCGAATATAGTCTTATCCATCTGCGCCAACGCCGGCTCTTGAGAAACTGCAGCCGCTCCTCGACCCCCAACCGCCGCCGCCACCGGAGCTCCACGGGGCAAAGCCCAGGTGGGGGATGATGGCGGCGACAGGGCCTTCCTCCGCCGTGGCTCCGGGATGCTGTTGCGGCGGAGATCTGCTTAGGTGCGTGCGGTGCATCGTCCGACGTCGGCGGCACAACGGTGAGGGCTCCTTCGCCGTCGATGGCTCACCCAGGCGGGGCGGTGGTGTGCCTCCGGTCGTGCAGTTTCCTGGAGCAGACGTCACCCATGGGCATGCTGGATGACGGATGAGGTAGATCTGGTGGTCCAACCGGGGATGGGCGCGAATTTGCCAGAGAAAGCTTGGTTCAACCTCGGCCAGAATTGTCAACGGCGGCGCCCGCATGCGTCGTTACCTCGTTGGAGGTGTTGTGCGGCGATTCGCAATCCTTGTGTGCCCCAGGGGAAACCGCAAATTCTGGCTTTCCAGATCGGATGATGGCGAGGTTCCTGCATCGTCACCCCCATGAGAGCATCATCTTTGGGGTTGTAAAACGGCTGGAGGGACAAGTGTTTGGCTTCGTGGCTGGGCGCAGGTCTCCGTATGCTTCGCGTGCGGTGACTAGGTGGAGCAGCGTGCCATCTATAGTATTGACGACGGCAAGCCTTGGCGGCAAGGTGCATCGGGGTCTTGGCGCTGGATACCGTTTGATGGGCATGCGCAGGAGGCTGGTGTTGTCCGGCGTCGTGGTGGCGTCGACGTCAGAAGGATCTGCCAAAATAAGTGCATTGATTGCTCCTGAAGATGGACTGTGGAAGAAGGCGGTGACGGATTCTACACGCTGAGGGTTTGCTAGACCGGTTGGTGCTCCCGGCTAGCCGGTGTGCGGCTTGTGAGGCCACCGGATTTCTTCGTGTGCGTGACACGAGATTAGGGCACATCATCAATCTTGTAGGTAGGGCGACATTTTTCGCCAGGAAGGTGACTTTGGGTATGTATTTATTTTGTAAGGCCTTGTTGAATAATGCAGTAAAGATGGCTGTGTGCATCGCTCGATGCAGAGGCCGGAGGTAATCCTCCTTTTCGAAAAAAGGTATCATTCGTCTATAGTACCTCACAGAATTGACAAAAGTAAATAGGTTAGAGTCATACCATAAAAGAAAGTAAGCAATCGACTGCATCATGCAACCTTTCTCCTTTTATGGGACCCCCCACAAGATTAGGAGAGATCTTCGACAACAACAACAATGCCTAAATAAGAGTATTAGAAAAAAAATCAAGTATGTAGGTAGTGACCTATCCATGTATTATAAAAGATTACAATTTGTGCAGAATGACGATAATATGTGTATAATGAGTTTTATGTGCATGAGTTTTAGCTCTATTCTCCTTTCATGTGTGTAAACCATAATGCGTGCAAAACGCACCTAATTAAGTTGATTAGATCAATGTTCCAATTAGAATCAATGATGAAGTGCATATCAAAAAGTACTATGCTCGGTATATCAGTCTTTTAACAGCAAAGAACCTTCCACATTTCTAGATTAAAGGGAATATTAGAAGTAACTTGTCTTGACCTTAAGTGCTTCTGCAGTACAATCTGATACAGACCACCCGTTATCCGCTGTTGAAAGTGTCCATGAACCTTTTGACCTATGGCGGTAATAAGCTTCACTGTTAGGATGGTTCTCAAGAACCTTCCTGTACAAAAAAAATGCATGTCAAAATTTAGTATGCAAATAAATATTATTTTGTTTACAGTATATATGGTTATGAGATAGAGAACATCGAACCTGTGAACTTTTAATGAACTCATGGGCTTTCCGAAGTGTTGGACCAAACTCATTGACAAGGTCTGTCGAGCAATATGCTTGAACAATAAAAGCAAGCTCCCAACTTTGACAACCATCATAAACCTGTTGTAAAGAAAGTACGGGATAAAGGTGTCTGTAGTATACATGCGTCTTCACATTGCAAACAAGTACTTGATGCTTCTTGAAATTAAATAAAGAAAAACATGTATTCCACATGTGTATGTAATGCGGTTCTCTTGTCAAAGACAGGGAAAACATCACCATAGCTATATGGATATATCAACAAACAAATTAGTACAGCAAAATTTTGACAAGTCATTATCAAAAATAGTGTCACGTTTTTCTATCAAAACATAGGAATATATTGAGTTCACTGTAAAGTTCTGCCGCCTTTCTACTAGGAAGGTTACTGGGTAAGTTAAAACATCTTCTCGCATATGAATATGGGTGTATCTCATGGTAAAAGAATGTTGTCGTTCTAACTTCTAAGTGCATCTCATGATACTAAATAAAGTACATGCCAAATAATTATAATTATGATAAAGCTAGATTAATGAAACATAACTAAAAAATGTGTTGCTACATTGTTTGTGAAGTAGACAATCCAAATTACAATAGTATTTCCTATATGGGAACTTGTGTGGCATGAAGTCAATTCAATGCAAGTCAAGATGGGTCAACACAGCTAAGGAGTCAACAATTCAAGGAGAAAGTCAAAGAAATAAAAGAGAAGGTCAAAGGAATAGACCCAAGAAGAATGATATGGTACACTTTGTTTTTTATATGTATTGGTTGAGCTGTAGCCATGCGTTAACGTGCTTTTAGAAATACGGTTCCGTGTTTCTTTTTCATTTATTTTTCTGTACTTTCTTTATTTTTAGTTCCTTTAATTGTTTCACTAGTTTTTCCAAAGATTCTGTATCAATGCTTTTATTTTTCTGTTATAATTTCCACCAACGTAATCTTTTGCTCTAGAGAATTTCTAGTTCACCTTTTCTATTAGCTATCATAAATCGTCCACAAATAGTAATCCAGTACTTTCATTTTATTGTCCTTAGATAATTAATTAACCTGTTTACCCGCATGCATGATGCTTTCCAACAAGACGTATTGTTTCTTATGTAGACAACTAGACATTTGTTAGAAAACAATCAAAGTATTGATTAATTATGTTTACAGAATCTGCAATATCCTAGTTCGTTTGTCAGTTAGTATGAACGCTACAGTTTAATTCCATGGTTTTCTTATATATTTTATCCCATATATACTAAAAAATACAAGCACATTGCTTGGGGACTAAATGACCATCTATTCAAATACTGAGCTGGATCAATTGGTACCTAGAAATCGTCCAATCTTGATCCACTCGGGGCATGCAAGACAATTCTTAGGCCGAGAGATAAATGGGCCTTGGAAGCAGTTTGGCCTAACTAGCGATCGAGAGGTTACGGGTTGCTCAAATGATGGAGAGGGGGTGGGGGTGAGTCGCGAACGAGGCGCCATCTTTCTGTGCAAATAATTAGGTCATGCTCCAACAAGAGGACTACTGATAGTATGTGACATTCTTTTCTCATAATTAGGTCTCACTGGTAACAAACTTTCAGGTGATACAAAATGCAGAAACAGATAATCTACCAGCAAGAGTAGGATCAACAAGATAACTAACTGAGCTATTTATTTAAAGGTTACTGATAATAGTCCTCAGCAACTCTGAACCATAAACAAGTGGAGTGAAGGACAAGTAGTGGACAAGATACACAAGATGGTGTTACCTGTGCTTTCATGCCATCTTCTGCAAGCCATAAATAGTCATAGATCCTTGGAAGATGCAACTTCAGTGCATCTGAATTTGGATCCTCGCTCCAACAACAAATCATATCTAGTGCCTAGCAATCAACAAGTGTTGTCAATGTGAAATGAATCAGATTGTGAGATTAATTGCAAGCAACTGTCAAGAAAATAAGAAAAATGGCAATGGGGTTATTTGGATGGTAAAATTGCTAATAGGGATGTTAACAAATGAATTTGACATGTATGAAGGGATAAGCTACAAATGTAATCACTTTCAGTTTCAGGGGCAGAGTTGTAGAGGCAGATCGGAATTGCCATACTCTACAGATACATGATGAAATAATACTAAACATCTGTAGTTCTATTCTCCCTTTGTACGCATATTTTTAGTACAGTAAATGTACCAAGGTTATTGTGTCATATGATTGCATAATGAGGGTGACAAAACATTATTGCAGTGAGTGTTTCATGTATCAGGACAGGTGCCACCTAGAACGTGTGGAGACAAACAGTATTGAGTATGAGGTTTTTCCCATAGATATTGTTAAGATTTCCAGAATATATATTGCAGGAAAATGGCATGCGGACAGGCAAAGCCTTGCAGAGCATGCATGATATGAAAACAGTCCTATTTAATTCAGGCCTGGCCCCAAATATAAAGCTTGGTCCTTAGTAAAAGAATTAGGTCTGGCCCCAAACATCTTTCCTTAGAAAGCCACAACATCTGCTTCTGTTACCTTGTTAATCGGACATACGCCAATGTATTTAGTGCTTTCATCTTCATAATGTATATGTTTCATGAGGTTCTTCAGCGCTGTATCTCTCAACTTATTGATTGGCCAACAATTCAACACTGGCTCTACAAATTTATTAAGACAAGTCCAAATAACATTTTGCAGCAACGACCGTGGATAGCGAAGGTCTTCCTGCATGCAACAAATCATAACAGATAATCAAGCAGCAAAAGGCATATATTTAGACAAAGAAATTAAAAAACTGACATTTTAATCCAAGGAAAATAGTAAGGATTCTTAATGAGTAATAAAAAACGGTGATCTTTCTTAGCAAAGTTTGATCAGCAGTTTCACCAGTTGTGTAGTGCTTCTTCAACATATGTTTACACATAGTCATATTTCTCAGAAGGTAATTGTTTTTTTTTTGGTTTCATGAAAACACTAGAGGTAATAATAGTAACAAAATTTGACTAAAAAAGAACGTAAACATGTAGTGTATACATACATATAATTTGCAAAGCTGAACTAAGCAACGAGCAATGAGGTAACGAGATACCCAATGTCATTCTAGTTGGAACTTACACATAATTGAACCATATTATGTCACATATATAACTAGAAGCCATTACATATACTGTTACTACTACTACTACATGAGAGATGGCAAACTTTAATAAACAAAAGATGTAATTGGTAACTGGTTTGCACTTCGCAATATCATCTGTTTTCAACAAAAACGTACTATCCACTGTATTTGCTTCTAAAATAAGTTTTGCTTTTAGTGAAAGCAGTCTCACTAAACGAACCTTAGCACAAGTATCACGTGCTTTGTTCCAATCAATCTCGCTGTATGAAACACTATAGAGCTCCTCTCTTATTGCCACTATTGTTGGTGTAATTGGGCCAACAAACTTCTTACCGTAAAGATAAGACATTGGCATATAAACCAACCGGCAAAAGCACCAGAATCGTCCTGTGGAAGAGAAAGTTTACCTGAATAAGATGATTATAAAAATAAAACTCGACCAGCCAGGCAGTACACCCAGTGGCATTGTTTTAAAGAATAATGACTGCCGGTCACTCCACGGTGCAGAATAAATTCCACCCCATGCGGGAGTTGAACCCTAGTGGGCGGGTCATTGGAGAACCCACACAAATCAAGCGATTCTCAAATGACCAACAACGATTCAAATGCATTTTTCATGATCCTCATTACTGAACTCTTTTTTATTTCCTGCCTTTTAGCCACGTAAACAATAAAACTTAACACCAAAATTTAATTTCACAGCTAAAAAGCATCTCCTGTTACTTATTAGTTTAGAACCATCATCACCCTATGCATGATACAAACTTATATCACTCCCTCCATTTTTGTTTACTCCACATATTAGCTTTGAGTGAAGCCAGACTTTGTAAAGTTTAACCAAGTTTATAGAAAACAATATGAACATTTACAATAACAAATTTGGCATTGTATATGTTAATTTTTTTCCAACAATTTGGTAAAAGTTTATAAAGTTTGACATCAGACAAAGCTAATATGTGGAATAAATAAAAACAGAGGGAGAATATTCATAATATTGCGAAAACAGATAAAGTTGTCTTGAATGATCGAGTACATTTCATAAAACTAAATGCAGAGTGTCAACATTATAAAACCTATGAAAATAGTTTAGCACTTGATAAACTACATTCCAATAAAATCCAACTTATTATTCTCTTTTTAGTGAGTGGTATCCCACCAATCAGTGTCATTACAAAATGGATGCAATGGAGATTGAGCATATTAAAACATTTTCAGAACTCATTTACAGTTTACAAGCAAACGTAACTTTTGAAGTCTATCAAAATCAAATTTGTTTAATAGCCAATACATATACGCATGAACATGTCAATATGGTCACACATGTTATCAATAAAAACATGCATTTAGTGTAGGATTAGAAATGAGAAGAATAAAAAAGTTAGATAGTAAGGAGAAGGATAAAAAAAGTTACATAGTACGAGCAAATATGGCGTCCACTGCATTATTTTCGGGAGGGGCATTACATATTTCGAAGATCAATATTATTTACCCAAACAACATAAACAAGTACCTGGATGAATCGGAGAAAATGCGGGACAAGCCATAACTCAGGAATGATCGAATTATTTCCAGACCATTCATATAAACCAACCACCTTCAGTAAAAAAAACATGAATAGCTTGCATTAACCCCTCCTTAGTCAAGAGATAACAATTTCTAGACAAGTAAATAACTGCAACTGGACTTTTGTCAACCAACATTTGATAATTCTAGGTTTCGGAGTTCAGACTAAACATATCCTAGAAACTGCAAAGCGAATATATTTTACTATGACTGCTTCCACTTTATTAAAGTGAAGATGAATAATATGCTAAAATCTACTCTAGTAATTGACATGGAAACAACAAGAAGTCATGGAAAGACATATTAATCTGAGGAAAAATATTAGCTTGGAAAAATACCATTCAATATCAAAGGTTTTAAGAAATTTAATCTGTTTGCTGAATTGTTAACAATCTAGCACATGCATAAATAAATTCATTTTAAAAAGCATTCTGTTTAAACTTCCC
Organism: Triticum dicoccoides; assembly: GCF_002162155.2. NCBI lineage: Eukaryota > Viridiplantae > Streptophyta > Magnoliopsida > Poales > Poaceae > Triticum > Triticum dicoccoides. The sequence continues at coordinate 215,525,859 of NC_041392.1, read as the reverse complement.
TTTAGGATTGTTCAAGCTAGTTAGGGAAAAGGAACCCCTTTATTTTCACACACGCAAGCATACATATTTTCATTTCAAAAAGCATTCTGTTTAAACTTCACTTTAATATATTGGGGTTTGGCAGAGAATCCATGCGTTATACTAAAGAGTACCCAATTTTAGATCAAAGAACCCAGGCCCAAAGGAACCCCCTTTATTTTCACACACGCAAGCATACATATATAATTATTTACATTTCCGTGGCATACCGAGAGCCATATCTTTCCCCATTGTGGTATTGCAGTTGCACTTCCACGCAATAGAACCCAAGCACGTCCCTTGGTTAAGGCATCATTTTCCACCTCGCCAAGAAGCCTTAAGGTAACATAGTTTAAGCATGATCCAAACATGGTGCTCGGACCCAGCACTTGCGTGCCCCAACCACCATCTTCATTCTACACAGATTACATTGCACATAATTTTGTCATGGTTTTTTGTACCATCAAACAGTAATGCACATTTAGGATAAAGACTATTGGTAGTAAATAGCTGGAATCAAACTTTGCATGCCTGATGGTTGTAAATATAGCGACAAATCTCATGTCGATGTTCTGTTGATAGGACAGTATTGAGTGATCCAGTAACATGTAGAGCAAATATCTGCGAGAATCACCAAATGTTAGTTCAGACACCAACTATGTTACGCAACCCTTGATAACTAATCCACGACTATCTACAAACCAACATCAAGTTGAACTGTCCAACATTTGAAACTATTAGATTATGCTGGTAAATAAAAAACTGATGTATATTGTGTATGGAGTAGTATAGGTTTCACTATAACTAGGTAGTTCTTAAGCACAACAAGAGGTAATCGAATGACAAACCTCCATAGCAAACGTAAATTAACTTTTACTATACAATTTCATTTGTCACTGAGGCACTGCATAGAAGTTACATAAAGGGCGGTAGACAGATACACCCAACTGTTGGGGAAAAGTTTAGTAAAAATTTACGTAACTACTCAAAACAAAATCATGTGTAAATAATCCGATTCACCATACAACAACAGAGTTTATGCTTTCTCCTAGCAATATCCACCAACAAAATATAAGTATATTCCAGGAAATAAAGGCAAATATAGTGTCATATGTAACAAAATGTATACCAAGATGGGCATAATGAACAAAATTCCACTGAAGTCCCCGGCCCAATGCCCATCATGTGCTTGTAGAGCAGAATGCTGGCTAAGGCATCGCCTCAATGATGTTAGTAAAGTCTCTTCTGTGACTTGTGCACTGTCTGCAAGCTTGATGGCTGGAAGGTCCACCTGAAGATGCTTTACTTTTGCATACTGCAATACATAATAGTCCATGGTGAGAATTTTACGGTGGATGCTATAATTACTGAAGCCCACATTGCATCAGTTGAGCAATAAACTGAAATTTTTGTAAAGAAGTCTGAGCTCTGAAGATTGTCCACAATTGCGTGTACAGTAATATGTCGTTAAATTGCGTGTACAGTAATATGTCGTTAAATTACTCCACGTGCTATATCACTGGACAACACCACGTGCTATGTGTAAGATGGTGTCTCTGCTTCATTGGTAAGGACCCTGAACAGAGTTAATTAAGAGGGGGAAAGGGAACACCTCCAGAGATCAGAGAGCGAAATGCGATACCTGGCCCAGCAAGCTCACCGGGACACAGTAAGTAGTGCAGCTTGGCCGCCGCCCGGGTGGCTTTCATCGCAGTCGGGAGATCCGTGTCGGCGGCGGCGGCGGCTGGGTTGTGGCACGGGCGGTGGCAAGGGGGACGACTGCCGTGGCGTGGGGGTGAAGCGCAGAAACCGCATCTGTATTTTTTTTAAGGCAAACTAGGGATTTTATTCAAAGTTCACAGCGTCCGGGATGCACGCAATATCCGGAAGAACCCCTAGCCACACATGGCGACCCACCGCGAGAGATGCAGCTCCCTTGACAAGCAAGTGGGCCTCAAAATTATTATCTCTACTTTCTAAACAGAAATCAACCGAAGAAAAGGCATTACAGCTTGTATGGATCTCACGAAAGATAGGAGCATAAGCAGGAAACCCCGACGATCTAATATTTGAAAACACTTCAGCACAATCCGTGGCAATGGTGAGATCCTCGAGATTTAAATCCCGGGCTAGAGCTAGTGCTTCGCTGCACGCAAGAGCTTCGAGACTAGCCGGGTCAGTGAGGCCATCAAAAACTGTTGCAGAAGCACCAATAAACTTGCCAAATCTGTCACGACACACAACTCCTGCTGCTCCTTTGTCTCCTAAGATTGACAACCCCCATCACAATTTAACTTTGACGACTCGCCCTGGGGTGGTAGCCACATCTTTGCTCTTTGCCGGTTCCCTCGTATGACAACAGCCGAGGGTTTTATCGTGTTCGCTAACTCCAGCTCCTCCAGGAATCTGTTTACGAACGACATAGTGGATAGCGGGCTTTGAAACTCCTCTTCGTGTATAGCTTTCCTCCTGGCCCACCAGATCGCCCACATGGTCACTAGAATTCGAGCTAAGTCTCGTTGGTTTGTGTTCTCAAACAACCAGAACAGCCATAGCCTCGCGTCTTCGGTTTGATTTGATATCATATGCTCAACCAACTCATCATCCTCCAGAGCCCAAACACATCTTGCCATGCGGCAACTCAGAAGCGAGTGGCGCCATGTATCCTCCATTGCTCCGCATATAGAGCAGACGGGGGTCTCTGCCATATGTCTTTCATGTCTGACCAGGCCGGTAGGGATAGAAGTATGCGCCAACCGCCATACAAAAACTCTTATCTTTGAGGGGACCTTTACCTTCCATAGCTGAGACCATGAGTTTTTGTCCGCCGCGACGTTAGAGTGACCAGGGCGATGCTCCAGCCAATCCTCTCGTTGTGTTTTGATGGCGCAAATCATCCTGTAAGCTGACCGGACCGAAAAGATCCCTCTCTTGTCGTAGTGCCATGCCCAAAAGTCCTCCTGTTGCCTGGTACTGAGCGGTATGTTGAGGATCGCTTCTACATCGGCAGGGATGAAATGCTCAGATAAAACTTGCCGATTCCATGATCTTGTGGCTGAGTTGACAAGTTCTGAAACCAAAACCGGCGGGTTCGTGGAGCGGGCGCAGAAGGGCCTCAGCTTGAAATCTCTCGGCACCCAATTATCCTGCCAAATATGCGTAGTTGCTCCGGTTCCAATGCGCTTGATGAGCCCCAAAGACAGAATGTCTCGACCCTCCAAGAGTGACCGCCAAACCTGCGAAGGTGCATTGCCAATTGTGGCGTTCAGCAAGTCAGTATTTGGAAAGTAGCGAGCTTTTAGAATGTGAGCGCTTAGAGCATCCGGTTGCTGCATCAATCGCCACGCTTGCCGAGCAAGAAGAGCTAGGTTGAAAAGCTCAATGTCACGGAAACCCAGGCCGCCCATAAATTTTGGTTTGACATTGTTTCCCACGACACCCAAGCTGTTTTCCGCTCACCGTTTTTACTCCCCCACCAGAACTTGCGTATCAAACTATTGATATGCTCACATAAACCTCGTGGTAGCTTGAAACATGCCATTGAGTATGTTGGAATGGCCTGGGCCACAGACTTGATGAGTACTTCCTTCCCCCCCCACCCCCCGCTGACAGGCACTTTTCCATCGAACCCTGAACACATTTCCAAATTCGGTCCTTCAGATATCTAAAAGATCCTTCCTTTGCTCTGCCGACATCTGATGGCAAACCCAAGTACTTCTCAGTTAACGACTCATTATGCACATCAAGTATATTCATGATTGACCCTCTTGCCGAATCCGCAACCCCTTTGCTAAAAAAGATTGACGATTTTTCCACATTGATTCTCTGCCCCGAAGCATCACAGTATACTCTCAACAGACCATTAACCCTTGTGGCAGCCTCATCGTTTGCCTCAAAAAAGAGTAGACTGTCATCCGCGAAAAGAAGGTGATTAACCAGAGGGGCTTCAGGCGCCACTGATATACCCTGAACACCAATATTGGACTTCAAAAGGCACGATAAGCCCTCCGCAGCTAACAGGAAGAGGTAAGGCGAGATCGGATCCCCCTGCCGAAGTCCACGTGTAGGCCTGAAACCATCCAAACTGCCACCGTTAAACAGTACGGAGAAAGAAACCGAAGAAACGCACCTCATAATGGTCTCTGTAAATCTGGGGCTAAAACCCAACTTAATCATGACCGCTTTCAGATACGGCCACTCTAGGCGATCATATGCCTTCATCATATCTAACTTCAATGCACAAAACCTGTTTCCCTTCACCCTCCTGGTTTTCATATAGTGCAGACACTCGTAAGCTGTGATGAAATTATCTGTGATAAGGCGTCCAGGGACAAAAGCGGACTGCTCTTCCGAGATGATGTCGGGGAGAATCTGCTTCAGCCTGTTGGCTAAGACCTTCGAAGCAATCTTATAGATCACGTTACAAAGGCTTATCGGTCGAAACTGTCCTAAAAATTTTGGACTGGAGATCTTGGGAATTAAAACAATGAACGTGTTGTTGATCTCCTCCGGTGAATCAACTCCATCAAGCACTCGGATGATCATTCTTGTGACCTCGTCACCACACAAGTCCCAATGCTTCTAAAAAAATGTGCGGGAAAGCCATCTGGGCCCGGTGCCTTGGTTGGAAACATCTGAAAAAGGGCCTCCTTAACTTCCTCTCTACTGTAATCTGCATTGAGACGGGCATTCATATCTCCATCAACCCGTGTTGGTATGTGAGACAGAACCTCCTCCATGCCAATAGTTCCTTCGGACGCATAGAGGTTTTTATAGAACTCTGTAGCCATATCAGCCAGCTCGCTCGGGTCCGTGCACATCGAACCATCCACACGGTTTAGTTTAACGATCCCGTTCTTAGCCCGACGGGCGCTAGCTTTCCTCTGAAAAAACTTTGTATTGCTATCCCCTTCTGCTAACCATGTGATCCGAGATCGTTGTTTTGCCATGACTTCCTCCCTGTACGCTAGCTCGACAAGGCGGTTCATCACCCCCTTTTCTTCTTCCCCCGGTCCGGTTCGCAGCGGGTCGCCACGGAGGTCCGCAAGCTGCCGGCGCAGATCCCTAATCTCCTGATGTACCGAACCGAAAGTTCTCCTACTCCACCTTGACATAGAGGTCGATACATCGTGTAGCTTGCTAGCCAATTCAGTAAGTGTCCTCGCCGGTCCTCTCTCATCCCATGCTTCGCTGACCACCCCTCTGAACCTCTCGTCCGTCTCCCATGCACATTCATAGCGGAAAGGTTTATTCCCAAAAGATCGTTGATTGCCTGCCTCCATTTCAGTCTTGAGCAGTATAGGACAGTGACCACTCTTGGCAGCTATTAAATGTTCCAGGGTTGCAAACGGGAACATGCTCGACCAGCTTGGCGAGGCCAAAGCCCGGTCTAGTCGGACTCGGCAGAACTGCCCCCCAGCGACGCGTGTTTCAAATGTCCAATCAAGACCCAAATAACCAATATCTGCCAAACCACATACATCAACCGCATCTCTGAAGCCCTCCATTTGAGCACTGTCCCGAATATTGGGACCAAACTGTTCCTCCTGCCGAAGTATCTCGTTGAAATCGCCAATACATAGCCACGGCAGGGTACTTTCCCCTCTCAACCTTTTCATTGTCTCCCACGTCTTGTACCTCAAGCTTCTGGTTGCCTCCCCATAGAAGCATGTAAGACGCCATTGGTCCGAACCTGAATTGGAGATCCAGGAGTCAATGTGATACTGAGAAAAATTCTTTATTACGAGATTAACGTCCGACTTCCAAAAGATACAAAGGCCTCCACTCCTACCACTACTAGCTACTGCAAAACTACTATTGAAACCTAAAGACACCGCCAAACCCTCCACTCGATTCTTTGTGATTTGCGTCTCCACAATACAAAGGACCGACGGCGCACTATCCACCACGAGAGCACGGAGCTCGTTAACTGTCGCAGGGTCGCCAATCCCACGACAGTTCCAGCATAGGGTCCTCATTGAGCTTGGCGGTCCTCCTCTAGGGAGGCCGCCCTGTTTGTCATCTCCACCTCTTCATCCACTTCTCCGTCCTGTCTCCTCTTCTTGCCAACATGCACCTTCTCCGGCGTCGTGACCGTAGCAGTTTTTGGATCCGAAGAAGAAGCACCTTCAATTAGTAAAACAGTGCCTGCAACCTTGCCTTCCAGATGAGGAAGTGACTGTCCTTTGATATTGAGGGAACCATCCGCTGCCACCAATCTCTTTCGTGCCCCCCTCTCAACTGCATCACTCTGTATGTCCCTCCTGACCTCCACATCCATCTGTTGCGGCCCGACATAGTTGTCGCTGCCACCCTCCCCCCTTCTTCGTTCTCCTACCGGGCCTCTCCCACCTCGACTACCTTCTCCTCCTCCTCTCTCGCCTCCCCTCCCTGTTGGAAATATGCCCTAGAGGCAATAATAAAAGTGTTATTATTATATTTCTTTGTTCATGATAATAGTCTTTTATTCATGCTATAACTGTATTATCCGGAAATCGTAATACACGTGTGAATACATAGACCACAATATGTCCCTAGTGAGCCTCTAGTTGACTAGCTCGTTGTGATCAACAGATAGTCATGGTTTCCTGGCTATGGACATTGGATGTCGTTGATAACGGGATCACATCATTAGGAGAATGATGTGATGGACAAGACCCAATCCTAAGCATAGCACAAAGATCGTGTAGTTCGTTTGCTAGAGCTTTGCCAATGTCAAGTATCTCTTCCTTTGACCATGAGAGCGTGTAACTCCTGGATACCGTAGGAGTGCTTTGGGTGTATCAAACGTCACAACGTAACTGGGTGACTATAAAGGTGCACTACAGGTATCTCCGAAAGTATCTATTGTTTTATGCGGATCGAGACTGGGATTTGTCACTCCGTGTAAACGGAGAGGTATCTCTAGGCCCACTCGGTAGGACCTCATCATATGCGCAATGTGACCAAGGAGTTCATCATGGGATGATGTGTTACAGAACGAGTAAAGAGACTTGCCGGTAACGAGATTGAACAAGGTATCGGTATACCGACGATCGAATCTCGGGCAAGTAACATACCGATAGACAAAGGGAATTGAATACGGGATTGATTAAGTCCTTGACATCGTGGTTCATCCGATGAGATCATCGTGGAACATGTGGGAGCCATCATGGGTATCCAGATCCCGCTGTTGGTTATTGACCGGAGAACGTCTCGGTCATGTCTACATGTCTCCCGAACCCGTAGGGTCTACACACTTAAGGTTCGGTGACGCTAGGGTTATAAAGGAAGCTTGTATGTGGTTACCGAATGTTGTTCGGAGTCCCGGATGATATCCCGGACGTCACGAGGAGTTCCGTAATGGTCCGGAGGTAAAGATTTATATATGGGAAGTCCTGTTTTGGTCACCGGAAAAGTTTCGGGCGATATCGGTATTGTACCGGGACCACCGGGAGGGTCCCGGGGGTCCACCAAGTGGGGCCACCTGCCCCAGAAGGTTGCGTGGGCCAAGTGTGGGAGGGGACCAGCCCCTAGGAGGGCTGGTGCGCCCCCCACAAGGGGGCCAAGGCGCAAGGGAGAGTGGGAGGGGGCAAACCCTAGTCCAGATGGGCCTTAAGGCCCACCTAGTGGGCGCCTCCCCTCTCTCCCCCTCTTGGCCGCCTCCCCAAGTCCCATCTAGGGCTGGCCGCACCCCTTGGGGTGGGAAACCCTAAAGGGGGCGCAGCCCCCTTCTCCCCTATATAAATAGAGGCCTGGGGCTGCCCATAACACATGAGAACCTCTCCTCTTGGTGCAGCCCTACCCCTCTCCCTCCTCCTCTCTCGTGGTGCTTGGCGAAGCCCTGCTGGATTGCCACGCTCCTCCATCACCACCACGCCGTTGTGCTGCTGTTGGATGGAGTCTTCCTCAACCTCTCCCTCTCTCCTTGCTGGATCAAGGCGTGGGAGACGTCACCGGGCTGTACGTGTGTTGAACGCGGAGGTGCCGTGCGTTCGGCACTTGATCATCGGTGATTTGAATCACGACGAGTACGACTTCATCAACCCCGTTCACTTGAACGCTTCCGCTTAGAGATCTACAAGGGTATGTAGATGCACTCTCCTTCCCCTCGTTGCTGGTCTCTCCATAGATAGATCTTGGTGACACGTAGGAAAATTTTGAATTTCTGCTACGTTCCCCAACAGTGGCATCATGAGCTAGGTCTATTGCGTAGATTCTTTGCACGAGTAGAACACAAAGTAGTTGTGGGCGTTGATTTTGTTCAATATGCTTACCGTTACTAGTCCAATCTTGTTTCGACGGTATTGTGGGATGAAGCGGCCCGGACCGACCTTACACGTACTCTTACGTGAGACAGGTTCCACCGATTGACATGCACTTGGTGCATAAGGTGGCTAGCGGGTGCCAGTCTCTCCCACTTTAGTCGGAACGGATTCGATGAAAAGGGTCCTTATGAAGGGTAAATAGCAATTGGCATATCACATTGTGGTTTTGCGTAGGTAAGAAACGTTCTTGCTAGAAACCCATAGCAGCCACGTAAAACATGCAACAACAATTAGAGGACGTCTAACTTGTTTTTGCAGGGTATGCTTTGTGATGTGATATGGCCAAGAAGAATGTGATGAATGATATGTGATGTATGAGATTGATCATGTTCTTGTAATAGGATTCACGACTTGCATGTCGATGAGTATGAAACCGGCAGGAGCCATAGGAGTTGTCTTTATTTATTGTATGACCTGCGTGTCATTGAACAACGCCATGTAATTACTTTACTTTATTGCTAACCGGTAGCCAAAGTAGTAGAAGTAATAAGTTGGCGAGACGACTTCATGGAGACACGATGATGGAGATCATGATGATGGAGATCATGGTGTCATGCCGGTGACAAGACGAGCATGGAGCCCCGAAGATGAAGATCAAAGGAGCTATATGATATTGGCCATATCATGTCACTACTCTATTTGATTGCATGTGATGTTTATCATGTTTATGCATCTTGTTTGCTTAGAACGACGGTAGTAAATAAGATGATCCCTTACAAAATTTCAAGAAGTGTTCTCCCCTAACTGTGCACCGTTGCTACAGTTCGTCGCTTCTAAGCACCACGTGATGATCGGGTGTGATGGATTCTTACGTTCACATACAACGGGTGTAAGACAGTTTTACACAGCGAAAACACTTAGGGTTAACTTGACGAGCCTAGCATGTGCAGACATGGCCTCGGAACACGGAGACCGAAAGGTCGAGCATGAGTCGTATAGTAGATACGATCAACATGAAGATGTTCACCGATGATGACTAGTCCGTCTCACGTGATGATCGGACACGGCCTAGTTGACTCGGATCATGTGATCACTTAGATGGCCAGAGGGATGTCTATCTGAGTGGGAGTTCATAAGATGAACTTAATTATCCTGAACATAGTCAAAAGGATTTTGCAAATTATGTCGTAGCTCACGCTATAGTTCTACTGTTTAGATATGTTCCTAGAGAAAATATAGTTGAAAGTTGATAGTAGCAATTATGCGGACAGTAGAAAGCTTATGTCCTCAATGCACCGCTCAGTGTGCTGAACCCCAATCGTCATCTGTGGATGTTGCGAACATCGGACATGCACGTTTTGATAACTACGTGATAGTTCAGTTAAACGGTTTAGAGTAGAGGCACCAAAGACGTTTTTCGAAACGTCGCGGAACATATGAGATGTTTCGAGGGCTGAAATTGGGATTTCAGGCTCGTGCCCACGTCAAGAGGTATGAGACCTCTGACGATTTTCTTAGCCTGCAAACTAAGGAGAGAAGCTCAATTGTTGAGCTTGTGCTCAGATTGTCTGAGTACAACAATCACTTGAATCAAGTGGGAGTTGATCTTCCAGATGAAATAGTGATAGTTTCTCCGAAGTCATTACCACCAAGCTGCTAGAGCTTCGTGATGAACTATAACATATCAAGGATAGATATGATGATCCTTGAAATATTCGCGTTGTTTGACACCGCGAAAGTAGAAATCAAGAAGGAGCATCAATTGTTGATGGTTGATGAAACCACTAGTTTCAAGAAGGGCAAGGGAAAGAAGGGATACTTCATGAAACGGCAAATCAGCTGCTGCACCAATGAAGAAACCCGAGGTTGAACCCAAACCCAAGACTAAGTGCTTCTGTAATAAGGGGAACAACCACTTGAGCAGGATTACCCTAGATACTTGGTAGATGAGAAGGCTGGCAAGGTCGATAGAAGTATATTGGATATACATTATGTTAATGTGTACTTTACTAGTACTCCTAGTAGCACCAGGGTATTAGATACCGGTTCGGTTGCTAAGTGTTAGTAACTCGAAATAAAAGCTACGGAATAAAACGGAGACTGGCTAAAGGTGAGCTGACGATATGTGTTGGAAGTGTTTCCAAGTTTGATGTGATCTAACATCGCACGCTCCCTCTACCATCAAGATTAGTATTAAACCTGAATAAGTGCTCTTGCACCTAAAGGAATGGTTTATTAAATCTCGATCGTAGTGATACACATTTTTATACCAAAAGATATAAGATAGTAATGATAGTACCACTTACTTGTGGCACTGCCATGTAAGTCATATTGGTATAAAACGCATGAAGAAGCTCCATGTTGATGGATCTTTGGACTCACTCATTTTTGAAAAGTTTGAGACATGCGAACCATGTCTATTGGTATATATGCATGAAGAAACTCCATGCAAATGGATCGTTTGGACTCACTTGATTTTGAATCACTTGAGATATGCAAATCATACCACATGGACAAGATGACTGAAAAGCCTCACTTTTAGTAAAGTGGAACAAGATAGCAACTCGTTGGAAGTAACACATTTTGATGTGTGCAGTCCAATGAGTGCTGAGGCATGCAGTGAATATTGTTATGTTCTTACTTCACAGATGATTTGAGTAGATGTTGAGTATATTTACTTGATGAATAACGAGTCTGAATTATTGAAAGGTTCAAGTAATTTCAGTGTGAAGTTGGAAGATCGTCGTGATAAGAGGATAAAAATATCTATGATATGATCATAGAGATGAATATCTGAGTTACGAGTTTTGGCACACAATTAAGACATTGTGGAAATTGTTTCACAATTAATACCGCCTGGAACACCATAGTATGATGGTGTGTCCGAACATCATAGTTGCACCCTATTGGATATGATGCATACCATGATGTCTCTTATCGAATTACCACTATTGTTCATGGGTTAGGCATTAGAGACAACCACATTCACTTTAAATAGGGCACCACGTAATTCCGTTGAGATGACACCGTATGAATTATGGTTTAGAGAAACCTAAGTTGTCGTTTCTTAAAGGTTTGGGGCTGCGACGCTTATGTGAAAAAGTTTCAGGATTGATAAGCTCGAACCCAAAGCGGATAAAATGCATCTTCATAGGACACCCAAAACAGTTGGGTGTACCTCCTAATTCAGATCCGAAAGCAATATGGATTGTTTCTTGAATCGGGTCCTTTCTCGAGGAAAGGTTTCTCTCGAAAGAGTTGAGTGGGAGGATGGTGGAGACTTGATATGGTTATTGAACCATCACTTCAACCAGTGTGTATCAGGGCACAGGAAGTTGTTCATGTGGCACCTACACCAATTGAAGTAGAAACTTATGATAGTGATCATGAAGTTTCGGATCAAGTCACTACCGTACCTCGTAGGGTGACAAGGATGCGTACTGCTTCAGAGTGGTACAGTAATCCTGTCTTGAAGGTCATGTTGCTAGACAACAATGAACCTACGAGCTATGGAGAAGCGATGGTGGGCCAAAATTTCGACAAATGGTTAAGAAACCATGAAATCCGAGATAGGATCCATGTATCAGAACAAAGCATGGACTTTGGCGGACTTGCCCAATGATCGGCAAGCCATTGAGATAAATGGATCTTTTAAGAAGAAGACGGACGTGGATGGTAATGTCACCATCTATGAAGCTCGACTTGTGGCGAAGAGTTTTTCACAAGTTCAAGGAGTTGACTACGATGAGATTTTCTCATTCGTAGCGATGCTTAAGTCCGTCGGAATCATGTTAGCATAAGCTGCATTTATGAAAATCTGGCAGATGGATGTCAAAACGAGTTTCCTTGCCAACTTTCGTAAGGAAAGGTTGTATGTGATACAATCAGAAAGGTTTTGTCGATCCTAAGGATGCTAAAAGGTATGCTAGCTCCAGCAATCCTTCTAAAGACTGGAGTAAGCATCTCGGAGTTGGAATGTGCGCTTTGATGAGATGATCAAAGATTTTGGTGTATACAAAGTTTATGAGAAACTTGTATTTCCAAAGAAGTGAGTGGGAGCACTATAGAATTTCTGATGAGTATATGTTGATCAGAAATGATGTAGAATTTCTAGAAAGCATATAGGGTTATTTGAAAGGTGTTTTTCAATAGAAAACCTGGATTAAGCTACTTGAACATTGAGGATCAAGATCTATGAGGATGGATCAAAACGCTTAATGGTACTTTCAAATGAGCACATACCTTGACATGATCTTGAAGGTGTTCAAGATGGACCAGTCAAAGAAGGAGTTCTTGCCTGAGTTGTAAGGTATGAAGTTAAGACTTAAAGCTCGACCACGGCAGAATAGAGAGAAAGGACGAAGGTCGTCCCCTATGCTTAAGACGTAGGCTCTTCAGTATGCTATGCTGTGTACCGCACCTGAAGTGTGCCTTGCCATGAGTCAGTCAAGGGGTACAAGAGTGATCCAAGAATGGCTCACAGGACAGCGGTCAAAGTTATCCTTAGTAACTAGTGGACTAAGGAATTTTCTCGATTATGGAGGTGGTAAAAGAGTTCGTCGTAAAGGGTTATGTCGATGCAAGCTTGACACCTATCCGGATAGCTCTGAGTAGAGAGACCGGATACATATAATGGGGCAACAATTTAGAATAGCTCCAAGTGGAACAGTTATTTGGAATGGCTCCAAATAGAACGTGGTAGCTACATCTAGGAGATGACATAGAGATTTGTAAAGCACACACAGATCTGAAAGGTTCAGACCCGTTGACTAAAAACCTCTCTCACAAGCAACATGATCAAACCCAAGACTCTTTGGATGTTGGTCACATGGTGATGTGACCTGTCAGTGTTAATCACATGGTGATGTGAACTAGATTATTGACTCTAGTGCAAGTGGGAGACTGTTGGAAATATGCCCTAGAGGCAATAATAAAAGTGTTATTATTATATTTCTTTGTTCATGATAATAGTCTTTTATTCATGCTATAACTGTATTATCCGGAAATCGTAATACACGTGTGAATACATAGACCACAATATGTCCCTAGTGAGCCTCTAGTTGACTAGCTCGTTGTGATCAACAGATAGTCATGGTTTCCTGGCTATGGACATTGGATGTCGTTGATAACGGGATCACATCATTAGGAGAATGATGTGATGGACAAGACCCAATCCTAAGCATAGCACAAAGATCGTGTAGTTCGTTTGCTAGAGCTTTGCCAATGTCAAGTATCTCTTCCTTTGACCATGAGAGCGTGTAACTCCTGGATACCGTAGGAGTGCTTTGGGTGTATCAAACGTCACAACGTAACTGGGTGACTATAAAGGTGCACTACAGGTATCTCCGAAAGTATCTATTGTTTTATGCGGATCGAGACTGGGATTTGTCACTCCGTGTAAACGGAGAGGTATCTCTGGGCCCACTCGGTAGGACCTCATCATATGCGCAATGTGACCAAGGAGTTGATCACGGGATGATGTGTTACGGAACGAGTAAAGAGACTTGCCGGTAACGAGATTGAACAAGGTATCGGTATACCGACGATCGAATCTCGGGCAAGTAACATACCGATAGACAAAGGGAATTGAATACAGGATTGATTAAGTCCTTGACATCGTGGTTCATCCGATGAGATCATCGTGGAACATGTGGGAGCCATCATGGGTATCCAGATCCCGCTGTTGGTTATTGACCGGAGAACGTCTCGGTCATGTCTACATGTCTCCCGAACCCGTAGGGTCTACACACTTAAGGTTCGATGACGCTAGGGTTATAAAGGAAGCTTGTATGTGGTTACCGAATGTTGTTCGGAGTCCCGGATGAGATCCCGGACGTCACGAGGAGTTCCGGAATGGTCCGGAGGTAAAGATTTATATATGGGAAGTCCTGTTTTGGTCACCGGAAAAGTTTCGGGCGATATCGGTATTGTACCGGGACCACCGGGAGGGTCCCGGGGGTCCACCAAGTGGGGCCACCTGCCCCAGAAGGTTGCGTGGGCCAAGTGTGGGAGGGGACCAGCCCCTAGGAGGGCTGGTGCGCCCCCCACAAGGGGGCCAAGGCGCAAGGGAGAGTGGGAGGGGGCAAACCCTAGTCCAGATGGGCCTTAAGGCCCACCTAGTGGGCGCCTCCCCTCTCTCCCCCTCTTGGCCGCCTCCCCAAGTCCCATCTAGGGCTGGCCGCACCCCTTGGGGTGGGAAACCCTAAAGGGGGCTCAGCCCCCTTCTCCCCTATATAAATAGAGGCCTGGGGCTGCCCATAACACATGAGAACCTCTCCTCTTGGTGCAGCCCTACCCCTCTCCCTCCTCCTCTCTCGTGGTGCTTGGCGAAGCCCTGCTGGATTGCCACGCTCCTCCATCACCACCACGCCGTTGTGCTGCTCGTTGTGCTGCTGTTGGATGGAGTCTTCCTCAACCTCTCCCTCTCTCCTTGCTGGATCAAGGCGTGGGAGACGTCACCGGGCTGTACGTGTGTTGAACGCGGAGGTGTCGTGCGTTCGGCACTTGATCATCGGTGATTTGAATCACGACGAGTACGACTTCATCAACTCCGTTCACTTGAACGCTTCCGCTTAGAGATCTACAAGGGTATGTAGATGCACTCTCCTTCCCCTCGTTGCTGGTCTCTCCATAGATAGATCTTGGTGACACGTAGGAAAATTTTGAATTTCTGCTACGTTCCCCAACACTCCCTCTATTAAAACTTTCTCCCCTGCCTCCACCCCCATACGGTTGGGCCGCCGGCATCTCCGGCTCCCATATCAGCCAGTCACCCCAACCAAAGGATCTTGGATCATGTATACCATCACCACACTCATCCGCCAAGTGACCCATCCTGCCACAAGCAAAACAAAAATCTGGAAGCTTCTCATAGAAAACACTAAACTTTTTGTGCTCCTTCAGCTTGATTGGGACAAAACGAACCAGCGGCTCGTTGACATCAACAAAAACCCTGGCGCGTAAGGTACTTGCCGGGTTTATCCTGCCCTCATTGACCACCACCGTGAACGGAGGATCCCCGACCTTTGCCGCTACCTTCTCCGCCAGCTCCCTTCTTCTTGTTAGTCCATCCGGCAAGCCCTTAACTCGAGCCCATAGCGGAATCTTATTCAGTCTGTACCCCTTAACATCAGAGAAACCATCATACTCCTGCAGCACAACCGGCGCCCTCCGAAACAACCATGGGCCCCCCTCCATTATCTTCCTCCAATCTCCCAAGCAGTGGCATTGGACAAGAAACATATTTGGTCCCTTTATATTGAAGGTGACTCCTTGAGCTGCCGACCAGGCATTGCGCATTTGCGTCAAGAGCGCCGCATGGCTGAACGGCTTAGTTGTATGGACTCGAAACAGAGCTAACCAACGTACATCCTTAATCAAGTCCTCCACTTCCTCCGAGAAATCGAGATCTTCCTCTTCCCTCCCAAGTAACTTCATGCTAGCAAATTGATCTTCAAGGTCAGGTCCGGATCCAAAGTACGCCTCGTGCTCCTCCTCCCCTCCACCCGCCTCGCTCCCTCCAGCCGGTGAGTTATTCCTCCCCCGCGCTTCCTCCCTGGTTCCTCCTTTGCTTCTTTCCCCCCTCGAACCCCCTGGTGCATCAGATCCGCTCGGCCTCCCTGACCCTAACCCTACTTCCGCCGCCATCTCCTCTCCCTGACCCCCTGGTTCCTGTCGCGATGGATCCGCCATGCAAGCTGGTGAACACGGCGAGGTAAGGTGGATCTCACCGGCGGCCGAAGGAGAACGACAACCGGCGAGATTTGACGTGGACTCTGGCTCAGATCGCCAGAGGAAGGGTGGAACCCTAGAAAACTAGGGGAAAACTAGTTTTTGACGCTAGAAACTGCATCTGTAGGGTGGTGGGCTCGGGAGGTGGACCGCGAGATACCAGTACATGCGAAAGACAGTGGGCCGCATGGCCGCATCCCAGTGCTCGCTAGCTGACGCGAATCTTATAGGATAGGATTGGCAAACGAAAAATTCAAAGGCTTTTAGTTTGTAGGAATGGATTCCTATTTCTATGTAGGATAGAAATCAATCTTTATATTTTAAAGGAAATAAATATTAATTTAGACTCAATGGAAAAAAAACTGTCCTATGCGCCAAATTACATGCATGTCATATCACTTTCTATGATTTTTCTATTTATATAAAATTTCTATCCTATAAATCAAAGAGGCTTGAAAGAATTTCATATTCCTCCACACAAAAAAAATATGATTTCCCCCCAAAAAATAGTTTCTTATTACAGACCTTTCTTAATATTCTCCATGAGAATTTGGGTGCAAGAACTCCTTCTTTCCATTCTCCAATATTTTCTTCTTCACTAGCTCGCATGTGAGAAGTTAGTTCGGACTTCCATGTGATTATCTAGGGACTGGTTTGCTCCTCAGATTTCTTGTGCTTTCCAATATTTTGTTTTACAACACTATAATTGTCCATGTGCTGCAACATGGACATAAATATTCTAGTAGGTTAGCTCGTGATTTAGTAGTATGATTGTGTAAAAAATAAATACTCCCTATGATTCATATTAATTGTTGCTGCTTTAGTACAATTTTATACGCTGCTTTGGTACAATTTATTAATATGGATTGGAGGGAGTATAATTTTACTATTTGATAAACACTTATTTGGTAATTATTTTTTGGCTTACCAAAGAAAACATTTGGTAAGTCAATAAAAGGTGAGACAATTGAGGCGTATTTTAGGGAAAATTGGTGGAAAAACCAGCGATGAGAGAAAATTTCAAAACATGGAGAGGGAGGGGGGCATATGCAAAGTTTGAACGAAGGACGAACAGACAACATAACCTTATATTTTCCTAGGTAGGAGATTTTTTTTTCTTTCTTGAATATGCTTTCTTTGTTAGTTTGACTGGGAGATCTACTAAATGATCATATATTTTATGATAAAGATAATATACTAATATCGAGTAAGTTACGTCAAGATAATGAGGATGCACACAAGAAATTTAATATAAAAATAAGAAGAAAAAACAACTGACAGAACAACTGCAACAACAACAATAACAAAAACTGCAACAACAACAAGGTAACTAAAATATTGCCCATCATATTATGTGCTTCCTAATTCTAACTACTCTATCTGTTCCCAAATATAAGTCTTTTTAGAGATTCCAACAAGTGACTACATACGGAGCAAAATGAATGAACCTACGTTTTAAATATGTCTACATACATCTGTATGTTGTCGTCCATTTGAAATGTCTAAAAAGACTTATATTTAGGAACGGAGGGAGTACTAGCATCTAATTTTACCATGATGTGGATAGGAGAAGCTATGCACGGGGCAAACTATGGAGTTGATTCCTTGATGCCTTCCCAACACGGCCAAGAGTCACAATGAATGCAAATGTCCGTAAGGCAAGCTAGACTAGGAGCCCCATCACTAGCTGCCCCAAGCTACTACAATGGTCATATTCATTTTTAGTTTTCATTATTTGTTTAGATCTTGATAACTATGTAGGTATGAAGGTTGATTTATTCATATGAGATTACTTATGTCACATCACTATATTTAGTAGAAAACTTGATCGCATCATTCACCTTTTGTTGTTTTCATAATTATAATCCAAGTATTGTGACCATGAGAACTTTTTAATCTTAAGATCATATATCTAACAAAGTTACTCAATTTATTTATTATCATTTTGTAGCACTAAGAGTTACCGCAACAACGTGCGGGGTATCATCTACTCCCTCCGTTCCCAAATATAAGTCTTTCTAGAGATTCCATCAAGTGACTATATACGGAGCAAAATGAGGGAATCTACACTCTAAAATATGTCTACATACATCCGTATGTTGCATTTCATTTGAAATGTCTAAAAAGACTTATATTTAGGAACGGAGGGAGTAGTTAACAACGTTCATGACACCCTAGCTATATATAAGGACCTTTGTTTTTCATGGATTTTATGTAAAAATAATTTAACCATAAACATCACAAAAGGAAAAAATGAGAATAAAAAAAAGAAGATGGATAGAAAATTCGTCCCAACTCACGAGAACCATAGCAGGAAAGTGTCATTCTGCGTGCAATCTCATATGCTCCTGCCATGAAAGCAGAGAGAGAGCGTGTCCATCTAGGATATGTAGGCCAATCTAATGCCCAATCATCCATTTTCGATGCAATTGTGTCTATATGTAGGTTACTATATATGCATATAGTTTATGTCGTTTTCGATTTGACATGGTTGCAAAATGATATGAGTGGTCTCACCGTCTCAGGTCTGCTATGGATATACATGTGCACCCATGCATATAGTTTGGCATCAGGACATGCAGGATCATCTACGTATATATACCTGCATGCGCATCAGAAGATCCTGCGACTCCTTCTCGAAACGGCGGTCCGTGAACTCCCGGCGCACCCTCTCCACCTCGGCGCGCTCCTCCGGCGTGCCGTAGTCGGGGTCGAACTCCCACACTGCCCTGCCGAGGAAGTTGTTCACCGACCGCAACCACGGGCCGCCGCCCTCGGACACCTTCAGCCTCCACATCTCTCTCTCTCTCTCTCTCTCTCTCTCTCTCTCTTCTCTCTCTCTCTCTGGACAGGCGGTGAGCTGAGCTAGTAACTCACGATCGCTAGCCCCAAACACTTTACACCTCTGCGGCTATGGACGGAGAGCCAAGCCTGTGGGATTTTATACGGGCAGGCGCCGGACGGTGAAATGAAGCTGCCTCCTGCCTGCCACCTAACTCGATGAAGTGATGTGATGGCCAGGAGAACCATGCACAGGACATAAGGGGATTTATTGGGCACGCATTATTTGATGCCGTGGGCACGCTTGAATAACAAAGGATGTCCAAAACTGTCTGTTACCGTGTCGCGCTCTGAGGCGAGTGCTACAGGGCCGGGGTTTGATCACCTGCCGTTGCACTGTAGGTTTGCGGTGCGGCAGCCCAGTTCTGATGAGGTCGACACGCATGGATTTGCCCTGAATATAATCCACAACCTGATTCTTCGTAAAGTTTCGATAAATTGCGGCCTGATACGACAGAAAGCTTCTAGAGATAGTAGCAGTGCACCACCCTTTAATTCTGCAGTAGTAGGAGTACGATGACAGGTAGTAGTAGGTGTGTAGGGCGCTCGATGAACTTAATGTGTGGGCCGCCCGGGTAATCTGAGGTATTGGTTTTTGGGAATGACAACGTGGCTTACTTTATTGCTCTTAAATACTAGAGTGAAGTGCAATGTACGTCCTCAAACTATTTCAGGGGTGTCATGTAGGTCCTCGAACTATGAAAATCGTCATCCAGGTCCTTAAACTGCAATAAGTGTATCATTCAGGTCCAAAATCTCCCTAACCCCCTCTAACTAGCCAGCTGGCGCCGTTAACCGTGAACACTGAACAGTAAAATAGCGTTCCAGTTCCAACATCATTTTTGTACGTGATGAACAGTAAAAATCAAAAAAAATCTGAAATTCTTTGTCATTGAAGATACCCTGGTGTGTGAACAGTAAAAATGTTCACTAATTCAAAAAAATGTTCGCGAATATGAAAAAGTTATTCGCAACTTTAGAAAAATGTTCACAAACAATAAATTTGAAAATATATTCGCGAACCACAAATATTGTTCGCAGGCATGGAAAAAATGTTCGCGACATTAAAAAAATGTTCGCGAACCACAAATATATTTGACTTTAAACAAATGTTAGTGAACATTTTTTTAAATTCACGAATAGTTTTTCCAAATTCATCGTTCGCGAACATTTTCTTAAAGTCGTGAATATTTTTTAAAATTCATGAATATTTTTTCCAAATTCATTGTTCACGAACATTTCTTTAAAGGTACGAACATTTTAATTAAAGTCGTGAATATTTTTTCCAAATTCATCATTCACGAACATTTTTTAAAGTCGCGAATATTTTTTCCAAATTCATCGTCCGCGAACATTTTTTTAAAGTCGCGTATATTTTTTCCAAATTCATCATTCGCGAACATTTTTCTGAATTAATGAACATTTTAATGTTCATACACCTGGGTATCTTCAATGTCAAAGGTTTTCAGATTTTTTTTTATTTTACTGTTCATCACGTACAGAAATGATGCTCGGAACTTAACGCTGTTTTACTGTTCACAGTTCACTATTTCATTGTTCATGTTTAACGCCGCCAGCTGGCCGGTTAGAGGGGGTCAGGGAGATTTTGGACACGAATGACACAGTTACTGCACTTTGAGGATTTGGATGACAATTTTCATAGTTCGAGGACCTATGTGACACCCCTGAAATAGTTCGAGGACCTACAGTGCACTTCACTCTAAATACTACTACTCCCGTTCCTATATTTAGAAACGAAGGAAGTAGTCGTTACTTTATTCCACACGCAAAGCAAAATATAAATGACGCGTCTTAGCGTTTCTTGGCAGTCACCCAAACATAATAAGTTTCTGTCCACCTTTTCAGGATAGGAAAGCATCTGGTCCCCGCCTCCCGATTCCTGCAGCCAACCATCGAGCGGGCAAATCATCTGATCCTCCCCCTTCGCCCGATCCCTCCCCCACCATTGCGCGTCTTCTTTTCTCCTCACCTAACCCCCAGCCCCATCTTCTTCTCTCCCAAGCCAAAAAGGACAGCACACCCCTTCCCCTCACCACTTCCAGATTCAAGAAAACCTTCACAGCCCTCCAATAGCGGCTCCATTGGTGTTTCTTCTCTAGACGCCTCGTTCCTGATTGCCTTGCAAAAAGGCAAAAAAGCAAGGCAAAAAAGGTCAGATTTAGCTCATCTTCCAGATCCCCCTCCTCTTTCCCCATGATTTGTACAAGGCTTCAATTATGCAAAACATTGTGTAAAAAAGATGTGATGTTAAGCATGTTTAGTCTGATGTTTAGGCAAGTTTCAGCCCCCTGATTTGGGCAAATTTAGTACGTTTAGTAGTGTTGTGCACCCCTAAGTGATAGTTCTTCCCAGTTTTCAAATTCTATTTGCAAATCTGTTGCATATGAACATATTTGTAAATCTGTAGGCAAGTGCTGATAGTAAATGCAGTACTTATAAGAGGATGAGAAACAACTGATCATGATCTATTTCTGATGTGTTCCAGTTCTATTAATTGCTTATAATGAGGCAAAATAAACATTCTGTTTGAGCAAAAACAATGCTATAATGAGGCAACTAAAGTATATGTATGCACACAACTTTGGAAACTTATGACATGGCAAAACATGAACACTTTTGAAACTTATAAGACAAGGATTATAAGACAATGAATACTGACATCACAATGGAAAAAAGGGAAAAAACAAGGCTTTTCCCCTCTAGCAGATCTTTTGGGAGCATGTGGACCAAAAACAAATGGCTGATTGGAGAAACTTGCATTATAGGATTAAGCAAAAAATCATAATGATGTCAAGGCAACTCTTGAAGAAGCTAGAAAAAGATTCCTCTTGGACATTTGTTTCCATTATTCCTTGGTTTCGATAGTGAAAAAACACTAGAGACAGTTGCGTAGTACAATTTACCTTTGTTATAGCATATCCTTCACCATGATCCAAGAAAAGTTGGAAAGTTGCCATGATACAGTTGCAAATTTATTAGTATTTCATCCTGCAAAAGAAGGAAAAAAACAACAAGAAAAGCCATATACCAACAACTATCTCAGCTGCGAAACGTTACTTCCAAACATACTGAGCATATCCAAAAACACACAAATTTGCTGCTGTAAAGATGAAACCTAAAACTGTCAACTTAAGTTATTTTTAACACACAAACATAGGTACTGAAAGAAAAAATAGTCTGGATATAAAAGATCAATCATGCCCATAATGCTAACTTAAGTTTTTCCTAACACTAAACATGCTCTAATCTCTCTGATTTGGGAGTGAATTCCATTCTGAAGACACTTCATAGAAGCAGGATGCTTGCTTCCCCAAAATCAATGTTGCATGCGTTTAAGAAAAACAAAATAAGAAAATATATTATGAAACACAAAAAACAAAAAGCCTATGTTTATATGTACAAACATGATTCATTAATATAAAAAAAACCATGCATCTCCTGAAATAATATATTGCCTGACATATATAGTTTGACTTGCCTGATTATATGGTTTGGATTGCCTGATAGTGCACTTTGAATTGCCTGGTTATGTTCAATTGCTATCTTGTGAATCTGGTGTGCTTGCGTTGCTGTGTTGTTTGCTTGCCTGAGTTTAGTGTGGTACTAGCTTGCCTCAACAACGTAAAAATTGCTTTAATTTTTCTAGTTGAAAAAATGCACAGGTTGAACATGATTGAGCTATTTTTGCGTGCTTGGGTAGGTGTGCTATTGGCTTGCCTGTATTTACTGTGCTACTTGCTTGCATCCCTTTGCTGACTTGCTTTACTTTTCCCATATTCTCAATAAAATAAACATGTTGATAATGATTGACCTGAATGAGGAACCAATTGAAAATAATGATGATCCATTGTACTGTACACAACATGCTGCTGGAAATGCAGAATTTATGGCGGAATCATCTAATCCCCCTATCATCCAAAGAGTCGATGGTGCTGCTACAGAAGCAATGGAGACAGATGGCAGTCAAGTCATGGGGGCCGTGCTCTGGGCAGTACACAAGTACCTGCAGCTGTAGCAGCTGGGAGTGATGCTCATACCCTTGATGGCACAGGTGCTGCAGGTGATACCGATGGCACTGTTGGTAATGGTTTGGGTGCTGAAAATGATGATGAAGCTTGGTCACAGCCCAAGGAGCCTTACGTGGGCATGAGGTTCGACACTTTGGATGATGCCAAGGTGCATTACAATGCATATTCCTTGCAAATGGGGTTTTCAATCAAAATGAATAGTTCAAGGAAGGATCTGAAAACCGGGGAATTGATAAAACAACAGTTTGTTTGCAACAAGTTTCAGAAGCCTGATGTTGATGACGGAGGGGCAGAAAAGATTCCCGTGCTAGATGACATTGTTGAGCAAGCAAAAAATGATAATGAAGATGAGGCTATTGTCTTTCTTGATGATGATAGTAAAGGCAAAAAAGGAGCAAGAAACGAAAAAGAGATAAAATTGTGCAAATTAGTTGCAAAGCTAAGATGATTGTGAAGGTAATAGATGGCAGATGGGAAGTGATCTACTTTGTTAGCGAGCACAACCATCCGTTGGTTGACAAGCCATGTTTGACTAAGTATTTGCGATCACACCAAGGGATCCCGCCAGAAGAAAGGGCCTTCCTTACTCATCTTCATAACTGCAATTTAACTACAGGTATTGAACCACACCCACCTCACTCCCTATCTTCTAACTTTAAGAACCTGGGCATGCCTACTGGTTGTGTGTTTCTTAGCCCATCAATAAGTACCTGTTTTTGCTTGAAACATGTCACTGATTTGCTTCAAACAAAATAACTTAGTTGCTTGATAGTGCCACTAAATTGCTTACAACAGTACAAAAAAGACATAAAATGCCTGATTTGTTTCTGGATGCTGGACTTGCCTAATGTTTACCTGTTTGTTGCTCAATGCAAAGTTCCTGCTTGCCTAGTTTTTTTTATAAAACAAATTTGGTGTTGAATCTGAACTTGCCTATGATTAGTCTCTTTGTAGCTAAAATGTACAAATAGTACTTGTTTCTGGATGGGGTCAACTTGCCTATGATTGAAATTTGTATTGCTCACTAATGCATAGTTACCCCCTGGTTTGTTTTGTGTATTTTGCTCATGTGTTGCCTGGGGCATATGGTTGTAGTTGCTTGTATAGCTTCATGAATTGCCCAAGCTTTGCATTTGAGTTGCCTTGCTGAAAACAAAAAAGGAACTATTTTTGGCACTATTTTTGTGTAGAAAAAGGATTGACCACCATTGTGACTTCATGTCAACAAGTCGTATGATGCACATCATGTCAGATTTCTATGGGACAGAAATCATTGTACCTTATGGCACTAAGCACATTACAAACCTCAAGATGCTCTTGAACAAGGATGATACAAAAGAAGGGGATATGATAGAGACGGTTGCTTACTTTAAAGATCAGCAGAGAGAGGATCCAGATTTTTTTACAAGATAAAATATGATGAGGAAGACAGGGTTGAGAATATTTTCTGGGTCGATGGTGCAGCAAGGAAGGCGTACGTGGAATCTTATCATGATTGTATCTCCTTTGACACAACGTATATGACTAACATGTACAACATGCCCTTTGCACCATTCATTGGGATTAACAGGCATGGGCAGTCATTCATGTCGGGTTGTGGCTTTATTAGGCAAGAGTTGGCATCAAGCTTTGATTGGCTATTCCAGACCTTCCTTGAGGCAATGCATAATGTAGCACCCACCAACATCATAACCGACCAAGACATCGCAATGGCACAGTCAATTAAAAAGATCTTTCCTACAAGTGTGCACCGCTGTTGCCGCTGGCATATTATGAAAAAAGCACAAGAAAAGCTTGGAGCATTGCTGGGGCGAAACCCTGGCTTGTCCAAAGATTTCAACAACTGTGTTGACTTCAGCTTGATGCCGAAAGAATTTGAGGCAGGGTGGTGTGAGCTGATGATGAAGTATGAGGCTATGACTGACTCCCACTTCGAGAATCTATACAAGTACAGAGAGACATGGGTACCCTGCTACTTCAAGCACCAATTCTTCCCTTTCTTGCAGTCAACTCAACGCAGCGAGGGGTTCAACGCTGTCCTTAAGCGATATGTGAACCCACACAAGTCCATTTTGAACTTTGTGAAGCAATATCAGAAAATCCAAACACACATACTAGTCCGGGAGGGTTCAAAAGACTACATGACAGGACATTTACAGACTGAAATGTGGTCATCTTACCCAATAGAGAAGCAGGCATATGGTTCGTATACTAGGGACTTGTACGAGAAGTTTCGTGATGAGTTGCAGTTGACTACAAGGTACAATGTGCGACCGCATGGTGAAAACTTGTATGAGGTTTACCCCAATCAAGAGTGGGTTGCCAAATATGGTTCTAGGGGCTATTTTGTCACGGTGGAAGCTAGTGCTGGAGACTACAGATGTGATTGCTGCAAGATTGAGAGGGACGGCATGCTTTGCTGCCATATCTTGAAAGTTTTCAACCAACTTGGTGTTGATGAAATCCCAGCACAGTACATACTTAGAAGATAGACACCTATGGCAATTCCCAACGCACCCCCTGCTGTCGAAGAGCAACCTGATGAGATGCCACCACAATCAAAAAAGGAACTCAGTCATGCAAATTTGATGATGGATTTTGGTAGCCTTACCCGGGTTGCTAGTGCGTCAGATGCTGCGACGGATATTGTAAAGAAACATATGCGTGGTGCGCGTCATGAAATCAAAAATCTCAACATGTCAAAGAAGAATAAACCGGCAGCACCAACAAGTGGGCCCTCTGGTGGTCCTCCACCATCAGCTAATGGTTCTGCACCACCACCGAGTAACTCTCAGGCAACTGGTGGCCCTGTGGTGCGTCCTGAAGGGCCTGCACAAGCCCCTTCTGGACCTAGGCAACAACGACCTACTTCTGCGCCACCACCGAGTAACACTCGGGCAACTAGTGGCCCTGCGGTGCGTCCTGATGAACCTGCACAATCCTCTTCTGGACCTAGGCAGCAGCGACCTACTTCTGCACCGCGGAGAAAAAACGCACCAAAACTAACTGGCAACTCTATGAGTGAGGATGGACACCAACAAACAGCGTTTAGGGCTGTAGC
The DNA here is from genome assembly GCF_002162155.2 of Triticum dicoccoides. Lineage (NCBI taxonomy): Eukaryota > Viridiplantae > Streptophyta > Magnoliopsida > Poales > Poaceae > Triticum > Triticum dicoccoides. Next base: position 215,499,913 of record NC_041392.1, on the reverse strand, counting down.
GGTGCAAAAGGGGGTTGTACCACTACCCAGGAGCCCTCCCACACAAGGCTGCTGGCCTGTACAGCAACTGTCAGGATATGTGCCACTGAACAGTGGAGCAGCACCGCACCTTTCGAGGGGCTCAACAATGACAAGGCCTGTGCAAGCGCTAAGAGGAGCTGCGCCACAACTTTCGATGGATACGACACTAGCAAGAGGGCATGCGCGACCTCCTATGGGTCCTAGACCAGCAATTTGGCATGCACCACAAGCTATGGGGGCTATACAACCACCGTGGGGGCCTAACGCAGCAAACACAACCTATGTGGCTAGTCCTGGACCGGCACCATTGCCTGCGTCAACAGCAACAGTGGATGGCAGGTATGGGCAGCATCCAGGGTCTTCAACTACACAAGAAGAAAATGCCAATGCAATTTCATCTCCTATTGCGCAAGCTCCTGGTGGATATGCGCACCAGCCGCTCAGTATGGCATCTCTGCATGCAGCTGTTGCAACCGCACACGGTACTACAATGGTTGAACCATAGTTTGGAAGACCTGCTACCACACTTGGCCCTGCAATTCCTAGAGACCCTCCAAAATCAACAACAAAAGGGAGGGCAAAGTCAAAAAGAATTCAATCAGCACTTGAGCTGCATCCGAAGAGAAAGAACAATTGCAGCTATTGTGGTCCTTTTAACCACAATGGTGCAAGCTGCCCGACCAGATTGGTGTAATGGTCACACAGTGACCAGATTGCTGAAAAGATGTGTCGAATGGCATTGACAAGTTAAACTATTTGTGGGTCTGTATGTTTGAACATCCTAAACTATTATTTATGGTTTACGGTTTCTTGTGGCTGACTTGCCTCACACCAGAGTTTTGAGTTGCCTGGTTATAAGTTTTGAGTTGTCTGTTGTGTGCTTTGAATTGCCCGCAAACACACTTGCCCTCCCCATAATGGTCGAAAACTTACATATATAAGATTCTGCAATGCTATAAATGCAACAATTCCCTGGTTATGTAATGATCATACTATTTGTCTTTCCTTTGTCTTTTATGGGTTCTTCTGAATAACTTGCCTCAAATTAAAGCTTAAATTGCCTGTTTATGCAATAGAGTTGCCTGGTCCAAGTTGTTATCAGGCAACTCCTCCCCCGGCAGTCCAAAGTTCACAAAAGAGCAAAAGAAACAACACATGCATTTACATGGTTGTAGTGCACGTGAGGGGAGAAAAAACTGACCTATGCTAACTTGAGTATGGTTTTCCATGGAGCCTTGTTGTTGGCGTTGTCAACCCACGTGTTAGTCAATTGTTTCCTGATGCTTGGAATATCCTCAGCTGTGAAATTTGGAACAGCCCTTGCCTCCCAACCGTTTGCTAGCGTTAGAGCAAAAACACCACAGTCGAACCTAAACAAAAAATTGAAAAAAACTGGATGCTTACTCTAGTAGTATTGTGTCGCTTGTAAAAAACTGAACAAAACCATAGTTAATATGTGAAAAGAAGTGGATGCTTACTCATTATTTTGTTTTGGAACGTCGATGTTGGTAAGCCCAAAGTCATCCAGCGAGACGCGGGAACTGGCGTAATGCTCTTCCCATAGAGACCGAAAACTTGCAACCATTTTCCTTGCACAAACATCTAAAGCCTTGTTTTTGAGCGTCCTCCAAGAATCAAGAGTTTCAAAACGTTGATCCCTTATGTTCACGTTAAAAATCCAGTCATGATTGCCTGTTTTAGGTTTTGTCTTGTCGATGTTCTCTAACACTGGGAACATAATCTGTTAGAAAAAACAAAATGGGTTTAGTATAAAAAAATACAATACTAGAAGCTGGATGTAAGCAATTTTTTCTGTGTGCTCTCACAAATTAAGAAAATGGACTGAAGAAGCAAAAATGCACATGCCAATTTTGTACTAGTATGAGTAATTTGCCAAAAACAGAAGATGCATAGGCAAGTTATCTACTTATGTAAGCAACCAGCCAAAAATGCACAGGCAAGTTGTGCAAAAAATGTAAGCAACTTGCCACATAAAAGCAATTTCATGAGTGTGGTCAACTTGCCCCCCCTAAGAAATATTTACATTTGTGTGAGCAAAAGTTTTAGCATAAAAAGTCATATATATAAAATGCATTGGTAAAAAGTAAAGAAACCATTAACTTACCATGTCTTTACGGTCCAAGCGATTCGACTTCTTGAACCGGGAAATGAGCTCCTTGCCGTTCAATTCCATGTTTTGCATCTGAACCTGATGTAAAAAAGAATACAAACATGACCATGACCTTTTATGAAAAAAGAAAAGGAAAGAAACGCAAAACTACACTACTAGTTGCTTCGCGTTTTCTTACCGAGAACCTAACGGGCATCACGAGCTTCTTTGAGTCTGGTGGCAAGTTCATCATTATAGTCTCTATACCAACTTCCATTACATGGCTCAAGACAAAACCTTCCTTCTTCATTGAGTTTGCGAGCTCCCTGACCGTGACAAAGTATTTTCCATATTCAATTACCCTTGCGATGCATGAAAAAAGAGAGGCATTCAACTCACAAAATCCTTCCATGAATTGCCTACCACCATTTCAACTCAGGAAAAACACATGGGGGCATGGTCATATCAAAGGAGAAACTATTTCAAAAATAAGAATGTCACACTAAGCCAAGTTGCCTGATTCTATAAATGGATTGCTTGTAAACACAGTTTGAATTGCCTGGATAACATGATAGACCTTGCCTGGGGGAAAGTGCATTGTGCAAAGGCTGGCAAACAGAAATGTAGTGATATACTGTCATACCTGGTATCCACACCTGGTGATTCTTCTTCATTAATTCTTCCATGCAAAATAACTGATGCATACAATCTATTTGCTTCGGGTTTGGACATGTAGACTTTCTTCTCATTATAGTCAATGAAAGGTGACCTCTTGCAAGGAGGTGGCTTGATAATCCTTCTCTCGAATTGATGTGGATGCATCTCTCCTGAACTACTACTGCTGTAAACCTTGCTGATTGACCCCACTTCTCCTTGGTTGGAACTTTTTTCAGGTGTTTGGTATGCATTTCCTTCTGCTTGAACACACGGTTCATCTATGCCTTCGACGTCCAACAGATAATCATCGTTGGTTATATCGATGATTGGCTGGTTACGTACTGGGAGTTCCTTGAACTCATGCTCTGCAAATGTGCTTGACCCAACATGCTGATGTGCTATGTTGTCTGCAGATCTTGTGTGCAAATCATCTATGCCTAGATCGAAACTTGGTGCTGGGCAGTACTCTCTGAAAAACTCATTTGATCTTTCGGTGTCCCTTTGCTCAAAATGTTGTTTATCTTTATTCGCTGAACTGTGATTTATGGAGTTGGATTGGGCATTCTTGCTATTTGGATCAACACACCTTGCAAACAGCTCACTCACATCTAGAACATTGATTTCTAGTGCATTGCTTGTCTTCCCACTAACACGCATGAAATCATGGTACCGCTCCTCCACATCAGAGAAATGGTGAATGTTCCCCTGGCCAGTTGCTTCTACTGCTTCTGGAACACTTGTGGCCTCAGGTTGGGCAAGTACAGTTGAGCAGACAGGCAATTTCCCTAGGGCTCTTAGCAACTTTTGTTCTGGACTTTTTCCCATGGTTACAGCTTCAGGAAGGTCTTGTATCCTTTTGATCTCCATACATGACACCGGAGGGATGTTCTCTTTCTCCTTTTTGTGTCCTGCATGATTTAATGCTAGAGCCTCAGGTGATGCCTTGAAGTCTTGCACCTTGGCCCTCTGGATACCATTGGCTGACTGCATCACATTTCCCCGAGACGGGGGAAGCACTTGACCATTTAAGTCACCTAGTGGTTGTGTTCTGCTGTGGTTTCCTGTGCTTACTAGCACTGTGGGTCCCTTCTTGAATTGAACTGGCCTTACTTTTGTGGGGTCTAGTGTTTCCTCTATAGAACTTGCCTGAAAAACAGCTGGTCTTGCTTCCTCCTTGGACTGAGTTGCCAGAATATGTGATCCACTTGCTTGACATTGGGAATGAAATCTACTCGACTGCTTTGGATCTACTCCTGTAGGTACTGCCTCATCTCCAACTTTGCTGCACGGGGGTGCTACTGAGCTTGATGGTGTACTCTTTACCACCTGTGTTTTGGCATTCCCATGAATTGCCTCTTTTGTTTCAGAAATTGCCTGTTGTTGCTGCTGAGAAGGACCAGATTTTTTCATGGCTGACTGCCTTGACTTTCCCCCTTGGCCGTAACCGGGATTTTCGGCATGGTATGCTTGTGGATGAATTGCTGTTTCATTCATCACAGATGGCTCCAATACGAAACTGACAGTTTTCTTCATCTTCTTTGATGGCGGGAGTGGTGGTAGTTGGTTTCGACAAGCAATCTTCTATTCTGTAGCTTCATTTAGAGTGCCAAGTTCTCTCATTATTTTCCGCCGAGTCGCCTTTGGGCATATTTCCTTGGGGTTGAATGTGAAGACCATATCCAAGTCTTCCCCCCTCAACAACTCTTTGAACATCCTCCTCGCTTCGGTTGCCATGGACATGTCATCAATATCCAACATTTCTTTCACTTCAAAAACAGGGAAGCGTGGTTTTGGGGAAACAACAGTTTTGAATTATGTCATCACAAGGTCTCTGATAGATATCCTATCCGCCTCATCCAATCCTTTTGCCTTTCTGTCCCTCTTCTTTTCAATCAGAAATTGCAGCGTGCATTGTTCATCATCATCGCTGCTTGCATTTTCAGCTGCGGGATCCTCTTCCTGATCGGAGCCACCATTGCTGCCTGAACCACCGTTGCCACCTCCGCTGTCATCTCATCATCTTCATCCTGCTTCCCCTGCCCATCATCTTCATTGTCTTTGTTATCCCCATTGCCTTCTTCATCGTCATCGTCCTCCTTTCCTTCGTCATCTTCTTTTTCGTCATCCTCGTCTTCTTCATCATCATCATTGTCCTCGTTCCCCCCAGTTCCGTCTTTCCCTCCCATCTTAGCACTTGCCCCCTCGTGGTGATCCACCGTTTGTCGTGCTCCCTGGCTACTTGATTTCCCCTGAACTCCACTTGATCCATCATGACCATCATCGCTGTCTGAACTGCCATCGCTGTCGCTTTCATCAATACTTTTATCCCTGCCATCTCCCTCACTTTCACTGTCGGCTGCCTCGCTGCCGTCGCTGTCGGAATTAAATGACTCCTCCTCACTTGGTAAGCTATCTCTTCTGGCTGGTACTCGCTTGCCTCGTCTGTTAGGCTGCCGCCTGCTTGTCTCCGCAGTAGTAGGATCTGCCTCCTTTGTACCCCATTCACCATCATCTATCTTCCCAACCCCAGTCACGAGCTTCCCAATTGCATGTGAAATTATAGAACACATATCGTGCACCAACCCTGTGAGCTTCTTTTGCTTCTGTAAAACATAAGAGTGGATGGTAGAGAACATGATAAGTACATATCTTCTATTGAAGATTCTGAAAAAATGGTTGAATGTACAAATGGCGATAAAAAGGGGAACAACAGTGAGAGGGAAAAACAAGTGCTAGATAACTTACTGATTTTTCATATGACTCGGGCAATCTTGCGGCAACAAATTTGGTGATGTGGTCCATACTGCCAAACAAGCTATCATCCGCACATCGAGAAAACTCCGTCTTGAGCTGGTGGTTTTATAGCCAAAGAAGATTAAAAAAACTATGAGTGACAACAATTCTGGCACTCCTATTAACCAAAAAGACCTGAGAAAATGAAGAAAAATAGTACTACTAATAGTCTGAAAGTTCCTGCAACCATTATGCCACTTCCCCTGTTGCCTACTATTAGTGGATACTGTAATCAACAAAAAATGAAGAACTAGTATGCAAGTTGCTAGTTTTCAGAACATAAGTTGCTTGTGTTGTTGTGTAAATTTGCTACTTTTCAACATGTAAATTTCTCAGACAGAAAAAAGCTAAAAAATGTACTACATAAGCTACTATTAAATACAACAACAAAACAAATCCTTCCTGCGAACATTATCCAATGGTGTGCATGGCAAACGAGAAAGGTTCGAATAAGTCTGATAACTACTTGGACATACTTGAAAATATATGTATGGCACTTGCCCAAAAAGATACATTACCTTGCTTGCTCTTTCAAAGTGAATTGCCTACTCTAAAAAATGGTAGTGTTTCCTAAAAACCCCTGTTCAAGAATTCATCCAATTAACTAGTTAACTTGCCGATTAATCCCTACTCATAGCGTCCCCGAGTAGCTGATAACCCGATAAATCGTCCGATTAATTGATTAAATGGCCGATTAACTTGCTGATTAGCCTATTAATTCCCTACTCACCTGTAACACCCCGGATATGACTTTCCCAATATGTACTCCAACTCTTGCCGTTTCCGGCGTTAAGTTATTTTATTTTCTCGAATTCAGGTTTTTGTCTCCGTGTGTTGTTGTCGTTTTCATGCATCTCATATCATGTCATCATGTGCATTGTATTTGCATACGTGTTCATCTCATGCATTCGAGCATTTTCCCCGTTGTCCGTTTTGCATTCCGGCGCATCATTCTCCTCCGGTGGTCAATTCTACCTTTCTTTCATGTGTGGGGATTAAACATTTGCGGATTGGGCCGAGACTTGCCAAGCGACCTTGTTTACTACCGGTAGACCGCCTATCAAGTTTCGTACCATTTGGACTTCGTTTGATGCTCCAACGGTTAACCGAGGGACCGAAAAGGCCTCGTGTGTGTTGCAGCCCAACACCCCTCCAATTTGGCCCAAAACCCACAAAAACCCTCTCCATCATCTAGAGCATTCGATCACGATCGTGTGGCCGAAAACCGCACCTCATTTGGACTCTCCTAGCTCCCTCTACCTATAAATATGTGATCCCCTCCGAAAATTCCACAGTCCAAACCCTAGCCCCCTCCATCCGCGCGCCGGACGTTTCGCGCCGCCGCCCCGCAGCCAAGCGGGAGGCGCCACGTGTCCCCGGCCGGCCTCCTCCACCGCGGCCCGCGGGAGCCCGCATCCAGCCCCCCTGGCCCATCCGGCCAGCGCCGCCGCCCGCACCCGCGCACCCGC
>NC_041392.1:215435194-215492453 GCF_002162155.2 Triticum dicoccoides | reverse complement strand
CGCCCCCGCCGACGCCACCCTCCGCCGTCGCCTCGCCGTCCTCCTCCCGGCCGGCAAGTCCCCGACGAGCTCTCCCTCCTCCGACCATCTCTCTCCTCCGGCGAGCACTGTTTTGGTCATCCTCGAAGTCCGTGCAGATCTCAGATCCAAATCGCCTCGGTTGACTTTTTCTCCCGAAACCCTAGTTCATATGCTCCTGTTCATCGCGTCGTAACTTTGCATCCGTAACTCCGTTTTGGGCATATAGCATATCAAAATGTTCGTCTCAGAGAGTACATCATTTCATCTCATTGCATCATTTTCATTTGAGTTCATCTTGATGCCCGAAATGCTGTTAGAAGAGTGCTACTTGAGATAATTGCCAGATCTGCTGCTCCATTTAGATATTTGTCATTTTTGCCATGATTATTGTGTGCATGATATGCCCATGAGCTCTACATATGTTTTGTTATGGGTTTTGCCATCTTTCCAGAGGTGCAACCCATGTATTTTTGTGATGTGTGTGGTGACTATCACAAGCTTTCAAAGTAAGGCACTTGGTAATGCTGATTTCAGGGACTTAGCATTTCCACTAAGTCCTTGACCTGTTTATCTCATATGGCCATATGTTCATGTTGTTTCCTAGTGATCCGTGCCTCTTTTGAGGATGATCAGTAAGGATGATTTGTTAATCTTGTAGTTCTCTATCCATCCATGTCTTTGTTTGCAATTATGGAGCAACATATCTTGAGTCAATCGAGCTCTACTTTTGCTATTTCGTGAATCTGGGCATATTGTCTACTTGTTAGCGATTTTGCCGATGATGTTGTAGTTGATCCGTGCATGCTATGCTATTGTTCTTGCCATATCTAGCTTGCATTTTGTGTATTCTTGATGGGTGTATTCTTAGATTATCATGACTTGCTCCGTAGTGAGTGCATCGAGCTCGTAAACATGCCTACTTGATATCTGTTTCAGCATGCTCTAGTTTTCACTAAGTCTGTGATCTGATTATGTTTTTGCCATGTTCACATGCTTGCAATTGTATTTTCTGATCCCTTTTGGCTCAAGGTCACTAAGGGACTTTTGTTAAGCTCTTTGAGTAGCTCCATGCTGTGCTTTACTTTGCCATGTTCAGGTCCTGTAGCATATAGTTTTGTTGCTCCGAAGAGTGCTATCTGATCTGAAATTCCAGACAAGTGTTAATTTCACTAAGTCTGAGATCTGTTTACCATATGCATTTTTGCCATGCTTGTTTGAACCCGTTAATGGATGAATTGGCCGTAGCTCAGTGCTAGACTTTTGTTAAGCATCATGAATGCATCCCTGCCATGTATTTTGATGCCATGTTTGGGTGCTGTAGCATGTTCATCTCGTTGCATTTAGATGGCTACTTGCTGTTAATCGCAGAACGTGGTCATATTTGAATTGCTTGCCATTTCCAAACCGTAACTCCGATTCCGGCGTTCTTTATATCGTTTTCAAGCGATTTCATCTCATCTTTCCAGTGGCACACTTGGATTTCCAAGTTGAGGCCAGGTTCATGCATCCCTTGTCAAATCTTGCATATGCATCCCGCATCGCATCCCGCATAGCATACCATCTTTGCATCATATTGTTTGAGCTTTGCACGTGGTTGATTGTGTCCTTGTTGCTTGTTTGTCTTGTTTGGGTAGAGCCGAGAGACGAGTTCGCTAATGAGGAGCCCGTTGAGTTTGCTTTCGAGGATCCAGTCAACTCTGACAACTTTGCAGGCAAGATGATCATACCCTCGAAATCACTACTATCTTTGCTTTGCTAGACGCTCGCTCTTTTGCTATGCCAATGCTACGATGCCTACCACTTGCTTTCAAGCCTCCCAAATTGCCATGTCAAACCTCTAACCCACCATGTCCTAGCAAACCGTTGATTGGCTATGTTACCGCTTTGCTCAGCCCCTCTTATAGCGTTGCTAGTTGCAGGTGAAGATTGGAGACCATTCCTTGTTGGAACATTATTTACTTGTTGGGATATCATTATATTGCCATGTTATCTTTATGCATCTATATACTTGGTAAAGGGTGGAAGGCTCGGCCTCTCGCCTAGTGTTTTGTTCCACTCTTGCCGCCCTAGTTTCCGTCATATCGGTGTTATGTTCCCAGATTTTGCGTTCCTTACGCGGTTGGGTTATAATGGGAACCCCTTGACAGTCCGCCTTGAATAAAACTCCTCCAGCAATGCCCAACCTTGGTTTTACCATTTGCCACCTAGCCTTTTCCCTTGGGTTTCACGGACTCAAGGGTCATCTTATTTTAACCCCCCGGGCCAGTGCTCCTCTGAGCGTTGGTCCAACCTAGAGCACCATGCGGGGCCGTCCCTTGGCAACTTGGGTTACGTTGGCTCCCGTATGCTTAGCTTATCCGGTGTGCCCTAAGAACGAGATATGTGCAGCTCCTATCGGGATTTGTCGGCACAGCGGGTGGTGTTGCTGGACTTGTTTTACCATTGTCGGAGTTGTCTTGAAGAACCGGGATACCGAGTCTGATCGGAACGTCTCGGGAGGAGGTCTATTCCTTCGTTGACCGTGAGATCTTGTCATGGGCTAAGTTGGGACTCCCCTGCAGGGATTTGAACTTTCGAAAGCCGTGCCCACGGTTATGGGCAGATGGGAATTTGTTAATGTCCGGTTGTAGATAATGTAAACCCGAACTTAATTAAAATGAATCAACAGTGTGAGTTACCGTGATGGTCTCTTCTCGGCGGAGTCCGGGAAGTGAACACGGTGTTGGAGTAATGCTTGCGCAGGTTGTCCTCTAGTTTCTCGCTCGTGCTTTGCCTCCTCTTCTCGCTCTCTTTTGCGAACAGGTTAGCCACCATATATGCTAGTCGCTTGCTGCAGCTCCACATATTTATCCTTGCCTTTTCCTATTAAGCTTAAATAGTCTTGATCGCGAGGGTGCGAGATTGCTGAGTCCCTGTGGCTCACAAATTACTATTAAACCAGATGCAGGGCCTGATGATTCCGCTCCAGGTGACGTGCTCGAGCTCAAGTGGGAGTTCGACGAGGACTCTCAACGATACTACGTGTCTTTCCCTGATGATCAGTAGTGGTGCCCAGTTGGGGGTGATCGGGACCGTGTCGCATGTTGGGTTATCTTTTATTTTGGCGCCGTAGTCGGGCCATGAGTGTTTGGATGATGTAATGTTATTTATGTACCTTGATTGACGTGGCGAGTGTAAGCCAACTATGTTATCTCCCCTTTATTATTTATATTACATGGGATGTTGTAAAGATTGCCTAACTTGCGACATATGCCTTCAATGCGATTATGTCTCTAAGTCGTGCCTCGACACGTGGGAGCTATAGTCGCATCGAGGGTGTTACAAGTTGGTAATCAGAGCCTTCCCCGACCTTAGGAGCCCCATTGCTTGATCGTTATTAGCGGCCGAGTTGTGTCTAGAAAAATGTTTTTAGTCATCTAGGAATTATATATCGGAGAGTTTAGGAATTCTTTTTACTTCCCAGTCTCCTCATCGCTCTGGTAAGGCATCCTGACGTAGAGTTTTGACTCTTCTCTTCTCAAATTTCACTAAATTTTTTTTAGGATCACGCGGGTATCTTGGAATCGTTCCGATGGTTTTATGACGAGAACATTGTCTTGGTGCCTCCTGTCAGGGGTTTTGTGGAAGTGTCCCGGGGAGTTGAGCTCTGAGGTGTTGTCGTCATAATTTTATCGTTGCAGTTCTGGAATACCTGAGTTTAGTATGCCGACATCGAAAATCTCTTTTATGCAGTTCGTTGGTGAGATAACCTCGACGCCACCCAGTACTGGGTCGGGAGTTCGGGTGTATCGCCATAACTTGTATAATGGATGCTTTTCGAAGGTTGAGGTAGATGGTTTCCGAAGTTTTTCTCGGTTATGTGTTGAAGGATGGATACAGCTGGATGTAGGATTTGCTAGATTTGGGTGAGATATTATGCTTCCCCTATATCCCCAACACCCGATTGCATAACCGGAAAGGTTCGGGAGTTCATAGGTGGGAATTCTCGTAGCTCTAGTTCTTCTTCCACGGATATTTGGTTTGAGATTGGGATTTCTTACCGAGTATTCGTTCTTGATCCGTACCTTGTTGATTTATTTCTCTACCTAAATTCTAAGTGGCTTCTCAATTTATGGATATGTGACCATTTCAAGAGGAATGCATTCGTTCATTTTGTTCGGATGTGAAGACTTTATGTTGCAATTTTCATTCCGTTGGATTCAGCTTCATTTATCTGTCTATGTGCTAACGGTGGTCAAGCTCTTCAGGATGGCTCCCGCTAAGAGCACCAATTAGAATCAGAATCAGGTTCCGCCACCACCTCCACGCCGCAACCAATGCAAACACACAGTTGATCATGCAAATTCTTCAAGAGAGCAATCAAGGCAACCAAGGGAACCAAGGCAACAATCAGAATCACTTTGCTACACTCAACCAGTTCCTTGCTAACGGGCCAAAGACTTTCAGCAATTGTGTTGAGGCAACTGATGCTGACGATTGGCTAGTGGATCTGTGCAAGCATTTCGAGTGCAGTAACGTCAGGCCTGAGGACTTCGTCAAGTTCGCTTCCTTCCAACTCAAAGATCAAGCTGCAGAATGGTTCCAGTAGTACAAGGATTCTAGAGGTGGATGTGTGATTACCTGGGATGAATTCTGTCAAGACTTCAAAGCTCATCATATTCCCCAGAGTGTGGTTGAAAGCAAGCGTGAGGAATTCCGCAACCTGAAGCAAGGCTCTTTGTCTGTCTATGACTACAACAAGTTGTTTCAGAAGCTCGCCCGCTTTGCCAAGCAGGACGTCCCTGATGAGAAGAGCATGATATACCAGTTCAGGGGTGGTCTCAGAGAAGAAATCCAGCTAGCTCTTGTTCTCTTTGAGCCCTTGAGGTACGATGAGTTCTACAACATGGCACTGAAGCAAGAGGCCGCTCAACTGAGATGTGATGCTTCCAAGAAGCGAGTCAGAGACACTACTCCTTCTTCCTCTACTCAAGTGGCCAAGCAGCAGAAGTATTGGCTTCCTCCTCCTCCGTTCCATCAGCCGTATCAGCAGAAGAGCAAAGGTGGCAGTGGATCTTCCCACCCACCCAACCCTGGCTTTCAGAACAAGACTTCGTCTCAAGCTCCAAGATCGAGTGCTCCGTACCACCGTCCGCTTTCAGAGGTCACGTGCAACAAGTGCCAACAGAAGGGTCACTATGCCAACAAGTGTCTCAATCAGAGGCGTCTCCCTCCTCCTCCTCCTGTGAGATCGGCAAGTACAGCTGTGGTCAAGCATAACCCCAAGCACGCCAAGGTCAACTTGCTGAATGCAGCTCAGGAAGAGGACTCGTCAGATGTCATCATGGGTAACTTCCCAGTTAACTCTTTTCCCGCAAAAGTTCTTTTTGACACTAGTGCATCGCATTGTTTCTTGTCAAGATAATTTGTTTCCAAGCATGACTTCGTTTCACAAATGTTGGGTAAACCTATGGGAGTGGTTTCTCCGGCTAAGTCTATGAGGGCTACTTCAATAGTCCCGGATGTTTCTATCATGTTGGGCGACTTCAAGTTTCTGGCTTCTCCAATGGTTCTTGGTAACTCAGATATCGATCTTATTCTCGAGATGGATTGTCTTTCTAAGCACAAGGCTCAGCTTAATTGTGCAGCCAGGCAGATTCAATTGACTCATTTGTCTGAGGATGTAATTGTCTTTGCCGCGAATGACGATACCATCCGTCTGTTCTCTCTAAATGAGAAGGGTGAACTCGATGCCATCTCGGAAATTCCAGTCGTTTGCGAATATCAAGACGTCTTTCTAGAAGAGCTTCCTGGAATGCCTCCGCACCAGCCAGTTGAATTCGTCATTGATCTTGAGCCCGGTACGGAACCTGTGTGCAAGCGTCCTTACAAGCTCGGACCTGAAGAGTTGAAGGAGCTGAAGAAGCAACTCAATATTCAAGAGAGAATGGGTCTCATTCGGCCTAGTTCTTCTCCGTGGGGTTGTGGTGTTCTTTTTGTGAAGAAGAAGGATAGGACAGACCGACTTTGTGTTGATTACCGTCCATTGAACAAGAAGACCATCAAGAACAAATACCCACTTCCCAACATAAACGAGCTGTTCGAACAACTCAAAGGTGCCCAAGTATTCTCCAAGCTTGATCTCCGTATGGGTTATCATCAGATTCGTATCCGTGAGCAAGATATTCCCAAGACGGCTTTCAGGACAATCTATGGTTCTTATGAATACACTATCATGTCTTTTGGCCTCGTCAACGCTCCTCCGACTTTCTCTCGCATGATGAACTTCATCTTCAATGCCTACACCAATGACTTTGTTTTGGTCTATCTCGACGACATTCTGGTTTTCTCAAAGAACAAGGAAGATCATGCCAAGCACTTGCGTTTGGTACTCGATAAGCTGAGGGAACACAAGTTCTACGCCAAGTTCTCCAAGTGCGAATTTTGTCTCGATGAGGTTCTTTATCTTGGTCATATCATCTCTACCAAGGGCATTGCCGTGAATCCTGAGAAGGTGTCTGCAATTTTGAATTGGGAACCTCCTCAGAACGTGAAGCAACTCCGTAGCTTCCTCGGTCTCGCATGCTATTGCCGAAGATTTGTTGAAAACTTTTCTAAGATCACGAAGCCTCTCTCAAATCTTCTCCAGAAGCACGTCAAGTACGTTTGGTCTCCGGAGTGTGACATTGCTTTCAACACTTTGAAAGAGAAATTGATCACTGCTCCAGTTCTGACTCCGCCTGATGAATCCAAGCCGTACGAGGTCTTTTGTGATGCCTCTCTCCAAGGTCTTGGCGCAGTGTTGATGCAAGAGAAGAAAGTTGTTGCTTATACCTCTCGCCAATTGAAGCCCAATGAGAAGAACTACCCCACTCATGATCTCGAGTTGGCGGCAGTTGTGCATGCTCTTTTGACTTGGAGACATCTCTTATTGGGAAGAAAAGTGGACATTTTCACTGATCACAAGAGTCTCAAGTACATCTTCACTCAGCCTAATCTCAACCTCAGGCAAACTCGATGGGTCGAAATGATTCAAGAGTATAATCCAAGTATCGAGTATACTCCAGGAAAGGCCAATGTGATTGCTGACGCATTGAGCAGGAAGGCTTACTGCAACAGTCTGATTCTCAGGCCTTATCAACCCGAGCTTTGTGAAGCTTTCCACAAACTTAATCTGCAAGTTGTTCCTCAAGGTTTCCTCGCCAACCTTCAAGTCTCCCCTGCCTTGGAAGACTAGATTCGCCAAGCTCAGCTTCTTGATGCTATGGTGAAAAAGGTGAAGATTGGGATTGCCAAGAGTCAACCCAAGTACAAGTGCTACCGCCTTGATGACAAGGACACTCTCTTCTTCGAGGATCGTATTGTTGTACCCAAAGGTGAACTTCGTAAAGTGATCATGAACGAGGCTCACAATTCTCTCCTCTCCATCCACCCTGGGAGTATGATGATGTATCAGGACCTCAAGCAGGCTTATTGGTGGAATTGAATGAAGCGCGAGATTGCTCAGTTCGTAAATGAGTGTGATGTCTGCAGAAGAGTGAAGGCAGAACACCAAAGACCAGCTGGTCTCCTCCAACCTCTTGCCATTCCAGAATCGAAGTTTGACCACATTGAGATGGACTTCGTGACTGGGTTTCCAAAGTCCAAACGGGGCAATGATGCTATATTCGTTGTCATCGACAAACTCACTAAAGTGGCTCACTTTCTGCCTATCAAAGAGTCGATCACTGCAGCTCAATTGGCGGAACTCTATACCTCTCGGATTGTCTCTCTACACAGTATCCCACAAGTGATCTCTTCAGACCGTGGCAACATCTTTACCTCCAAGTTTTGGGATTCTTTTCAGAAGGCCATGGGCACCAACATCCGCTTCAGCACAGCTTTCCACCCTCAAACTAGCGGTCAAGTCGAGCGTGTCAACCAGATTCTTGAAGATATGCTTAGGGCTTGTGTGATCTCCTTCGACATGAAGTGGGAGGATTGTCTTCCTTATGCTGAATTCTCCTACAACAACAGTTTTCAAGCAAGTTCGGGCAAGGCCCCATTTGAAATTCTGTATGGCAGGAAGTGCCGTACCCCTCTCAATTGGTCTGAAACCGGTGAACGTCAGCTTCTCGGAAATGACTTAATCACAGAGGCAGAGGAAATGTGCAAAGTCATTCGAGATAACCTCAAAGAAGCCCAATCCCGCCAGAAGAGCTACTATGATAGTAAGCACCGTGATTTGGCTTTCTAGATCAGAGATCATGTTTACCTCCGCGTCTCTCCTATGAAAGGTACTCGTCACTTCGGTATCAAAGGGAAGCTTGCCCCCAGATACGTGGGACCTTTCAAGATTGTGAGCAAGAGAGGCGATCTCGCCTATCAACTCGAGCTTCCTTCAAACTTTGCAAATGTTCATGATGTGTACCATGTCTCTCAGCTCCGAAAATGCTTCAAGACTCCTGACCGCACCGTCAACTTCGATGACATTGAGCTCCAAGAAGATCTCTCCTATCGTGAGCACCCCGTTGCTATTCTTGAAGAGACCGAACGCAAGACTCGCAACAAGTCAATCAAATTCCTCAAAGTCAAGTGGTCACACCATTCCGACCGTGAAGCTACTTGGGAACACGAGGATCACCTCCGTTCTGAGTACCCGGCGTTCTTTCAGTCCTAGATCTCGGGACGAGATCCTTTCGTAGTGGTGGAGTGTTGTAACACCCCGGATATGACTTTCCCAATATGTACTCCAACTCTTGTTGTTTCCGGCGTTAAGTTATTTTATTTTCTCGGGTTCAGGTTTTTGTCTCCGTGTGTTGTTGTCGTTGTCATGCATCTCATATCATGTCATCATGTGCATTGCATTTGCATACGTGTTCATCTCATGCATTTGAGCATTTTCCCCGTTTTCCGTTTTGCATTCCGGCGCATCGTTCTCCTCCGGTGGTCAATTCTACCTTTCTTTCGTGTGTGGGGATTAAACATTTCCGGATTGGGCCGAGACTTGCCAAGCAACCTTGGATTACTATCGGTAGACCGCCTGTCAAGTTTCGTACCATTTGGACTTCGTTTGATGCTCCAACGGTTAACCGAGGGACCGAAAAGGCCTTGTGTGTGTTGCAGCCCAACACCCCTCCAATTTGGCCCAAAACCCACAAAAACCCTCTCCATCATCTAGAGCGTTCGATCACGATCGCATGGCCGAAAACCGCACCTCATTTGGACTCTCCTAGCTCCCTCTACCTATAAATATGTGATCCCCTCCGAAAATTCTGCAGTCCAAACCCTAGCCCCCTCCATCCGCGCGCCGGACACATCCGGGCCGCGCCGCACATTTCACGCCGCCGCCCCGCAGCCAGGCGGGAGGCGCCACGTGTCCTCGGCCGGCCTCCTCCACCGCGGCCCGCGGGAGCCCGCATCCGCCCCCCCGGCCCATCCGGCCAGCGCCGCCGCCCGCACCCGCGCACCCGCGCGCCCGCCGCCTCCTTCGCCGTCTCCGGCGGCCGACCGCCGCTCGCCACCGCCCTCTTCTCGCGCCGGACCCCTCGACCGCGCCGCCCCGTCGTAGCTCCGGTGGCCGCCGCCCCCGCCGACGCCGCCCTCCGCCGCCGCCTCGCTGTCCTCCTCCCGGCCGGCAAGTCCCCGGCGAGCTCTCCCTCCTCCGGCCATCTCCCTCCTCCGGCGAGCACTGTTCCGGTCATCCTCGAAGTCCGTGCAGATCTCAGATCCAAATCGCCTCGGTTGACTTTTTCTCCCAAAACCCTAGTTCATATGCTCCTGTTGATCGCATCGTAACTTTGCATCCGTAACTCCGCTTTGGGCATATAGCATATCAAAATGTTCGCCTCAGAGAGTACATCATTTCATCTCATTGCATCATTTTCATTTGAGTTCATCTTGATGCCCGAAATGCTGTTAGAAGAGTGCTACTTGAGATAATTGCCAGATCTGCTGCTCCATTTAGATATTTGTCATTTTTGCCATGATTATTGTGTGCATGATATGCCCATGAGCTCTACATATGTTTTGTTAAGGGTTTTGCCATCTTTCCAGAGGTGGAACCCATGTATTTTTGTGATGTGTGTGGTGACTAGCACAAGCTTGCAAAGTGAGGCACTTGGTAATGCTGATTTCAGGGACTTAGCATTTCCACTAAGTCCTTGACCTGTTTATCTCATATGGCCATATGTTCATGTTGTTTCCTAGTGATCCGTGCCTCTTTTGAGGATGATCAGTAAGGATGATTTGTTAATCTTGTAGTTCTCTATCCATCCATGTCTTTGTTTGAAATTATGGAGCAACATATCTTGAGTCAATCGAGCTCTACTTTTGCTATTTCGTGAATCTGGGCAGATTGTCTACTTGTTAGCGATTTTGCCGATGATGTTGTAGTTGATCCGTGCATGCTATGCTATTGTTCTTGCCATATCTAGCTTGCATTTTGTGTATTCTTGATGGGTGTATTCTTAGATTATCATGACTTGCTCCATAGTGAGTGCATCGAGCTCGTAAACATGCCTACTTGATATCTGTTTCAGCATGCTCTAGTTTTCACTAAGTCTGTGATCTGATTATGTTTTTGCCATGTTCACATGCTTGCAATTGTATTTTCTGATCCCTTTTGGCTCAAGGTCACTAAGGGACTTTTGTTAAGCTCTTTGAGTAGCTCCATGCTGTGCTTTACTTTGCCATGTTCAGGTCCTGTAGCATATAGTTTTGTTGCTCCGAAGAGTGCTATCTGATCTGAAATTCCAGACAAGTGTTAATTTCACTAAGTCTGAGATCTGTTTACCATATGCATTTTTGCCATGCTTGTTTGAACCCGTTAATGGATGAATTGGCCGTAGCTCAGTGCTAGACTTTTGTTAAGCATCATGAATGCATCCCTGCCATGTATTTTGATGCCATGTTTGGGTGCTGTAGCATGTTCATCTCGTTGCATTTAGATGGCTACTTGCTGTTAATCGCAGAACGTGGTCATATTTGAATTGCTTGCCATTTCCAAACCGTAACTCCGATTCCGGCGTTCTTTATATCGTTTTCAAGCGATTTCATCTCATCTTTCCAGTGGCACACTTGGATTTCCAAGTTGAGGCCAGGTTCATGCATCCCTTGTCAAATCTTGCATATGCATCCCGCATCGCATCCCGCATAGCATACCATCTTTGCATCATATTGTTTGAGCTTTGCACGTGGTTGATTGTGTCCTTGTTGCTTGTTTGTATTGTTTGGGTAGAGCCGAGAGACGAGTTCGCTAATGAGGAGCCCGTTGAGTTTGCTTTCGAGGATCCAGTCAACTCTGACAACTTTGCAGGCAAGATGATCATACCCTCGAAATCACTACTATCTTTGCTTTGCTAGACGCTCGCTCTTTTGCTATGCCAATGCTACGATGCCTACCACTTGCTTTCAAGCCTCCCAAATTGCCATGTCAAACCTCTAACCCACCATGTCCTAGCAAACCGTTGATTGGCTATGTTACCGCTTTGCTCAGCCCCTCTTATAGCGTTGCTAGTTGCAGGTGAAGATTGGAGACCATTCCTTGTTGGAACATTATTTACTTGTTGGGATATCATTATATTGCCATGTTATCTTTATGCATCTATATACTTGGTAAAGGGTGGAAGGCTCGGCCTCTCGCCTAGTGTTTTGTTCCACTCTTGCCGCCCTAGTTTCCGTCATATCGGTGTTATGTTCCCAGATTTTGCGTTCCTTATGTGGTTGGGTTATAATGGGAACCCCTTGACAGTCCGCCTTGAATAAAACTCCTCCAGCAATGCCCAACCTTGGTTTTACCATTTGCCACCTAGCCTTTTCCCTTGGGTTTCACGGACTCAAGGGTCATCTTATGTTAACCCCCCCGGGCCAGTGCTCCTCTGAGCGTTGGTCCAACCTAGAGCACCGTGCGGGGCCATCCCTTGGCAACTTGGGTTACGTTGGCTCCCGTATGCTTGGCTTATCCGGTGTGCCCTGAGAACGAGATATTTGCAGCTCCTATCGGGATTTGCCGGCACAGCGGGTGGTGTTGCTGGACTTGTTTTACCATTGTCGGAGTTATCTTGAAGAACCGGGATACCGAGTCTGATCGGAACGTCTCGGGAGGAGGTCTATTCCTTCGTTGACCGTGAGAGCTTGTCATGGGCTAAGTTGGGACTCCCCTGCAAGGATTTGAACTTTCGAAAGCCGTGCCCGCGGTTATGGGCAGATGGGAATTTGTTAATGTCCGGTTGTAGATAACGTAAACCCGAACTTAATTAAAATGAATCAACAGTGTGAGTTACCGTGATGGTCTCTTCTCGGCGGAGTCCGGGAAGTGAACACGGTGTTGGAGTAATGCTTGCGCAGGTTGTCCTCTAGTTTCTCGCTCGCGCTTTGCCTCCTCTTCTCGCTCTATTTTGCGAACAGGTTAGCCACCATATATGCTAGTCGCTTGCTGCAGCTTCACATATTTATCCTTGCCTTTTCCTATTAAGCTTAAATAGTCTTGATCGCGAGGGTGCGAGATTGCTGAGTCCCTGTGGCTCACAGATTACTATTAAACCAGATGCAGGGCCTGATGATTCCGCTCCAGGTGACGCGCTCGAGCTCAAGTGGGAGTTCGACGAGGACTCTCAACGATACTACGTGTCTTTCCCTGATGATCAGTAGTGGTGCCCAGTTGGGGGTGATCGGGACCGTGTCGCATGTTGGGTTATCTTTTATTTTGGCGCCGTAGTCGGGCCATGAGTGTTTGGATGATGTAATGTTATTCATGTACCTTGATTGACGTGGCGAGTGTAAGCCAACTATGTTATCTCCCCTTTATTATTTATATTACATGGGATGTTGTGAAGATTGCCTAACTTGCGACATATGCCTTCAATGCGATTATGTCTCTAAGTCGTGCCTCGACACGTGGGAGCTATAGTCGCATCGAGGGTGTTACATCACCAACCCACCGAGTAGCTACCAGTTAACGATTTCCTCAACAATGCTAAAAACTATATGACAATGATATATATACTAAAACAGAAAAATTCAGTTACCCGCAATTGGCCATATTCTCATGGAGCCTTCCTATCCTTCTTGATAACTCTGGATATTAAATCTGAATTCCAAACTGAAACCCTTGGTACCAAGTTCGGGATTGACTCATCAACATCCAGAGAGTCTAGGTACAACAGCTGCGTAGAGACACGGAAAAGAACAAAAAGTTTAAGTTAGCTAATGATTGCAAAATGAAAAGAAAAGATAAGTAAACAAATGGATGCTTAAAAAAACAAAACAGCTTGAAGCACTTACAACAAGGTGGAAAACACAACAACAAACAGCCTTCTTGTTGGCACGCCCCGAAGTGAACGCAAGCTTTAATTGATCAACAACAAACTGGCATATATTGGTTTCCGTTATTCCGTTAACATCCATGACCGCCGGGAAGCTCTTTGGGGAAATACTCAAACTAGTTGAAGGGGCAAGGAAGCACGAAAAAACAAGAGGTAGCCAAGCACGGACAAAGTCATCATCATGTGATCCTCCCATGTCTATGATCATCTTGCACCATTCTGTGAGGGTTGGGGAGTTCTTGGATGTGATGTTGTAAATATTGTACATTGCCTTTGTGATTTCAGGCCGATTCTCGAAGCACACCTTCCTGCCCCTGTTGGGCAAACCCCATATCCTACGGACACTTGCGGCATCTACATGAATCTTCCCCCTTTCTAGAATAACTATCTACGAAATCTCCGGGTCGTAATGCTTCATTATCCACTGGCTAAAATCTCCGGGCATGCTACTCGCTGCAAGGTCCAGAATGCCACCAAATTCTTTTCCGATGATGACACCCTTTTGGTCAGGACCAAGTCCTTGTTCAACTTGAAGAGCCTTGCAGGGGATGCCCTGTTCCTACGACCCTATTGCGCATAAGGAAAAACAGAAAATAGGGGATTAGCAAAAAGGAAAAAGGTTCATCACAACATAGGCAACTTAGGCAGCATTGCTGGGCAACTGCTCAGTAAAACTGAGGCAACTATGCAAAATACCTCAGTTCCTCCCGTCTTCTGGCGTTTTGCTTTTGGAGGTTGGTCGACGTCTGCACCTTCGACATTTTTATTCCCAGCATCTGCAGCTTGGCTCTCATTACTATTCTCATTACTAATGATATCATCTGGGCGCTTCCGCCGTGTAATAACTGCTTTAGTTCTCATATGCTTGTACCCAGTTATTGGTGCACTGCTCCGTGGCTGGAGGATGGAAACCACATAAATCAATAAAAAATGGAAAACCAACTCTGTTATGTACAGGAAGAACATAAAAACTTCCTGAGCATGTGCACACCTGTGTTTGATGCTCTTCATTCCCATGAGATGCAAGGCCGTCATGACTTGATCCAGCAGGTCCATCCTGTTTTGATTTATGACTTGTCCCAACCATCTATTTTCTGCTGCATATTTAAAGGACAAACAGTGAGATTCATCATAAAAAACACATTAGAAATGATTATGAAAGAACTCTATATCATCCAACAAAATTCGTTTGACTAAATTCTTACTAAACTAAGCAAACAGCAACTTACAAAAAGTGGGCAATGAAAAGGGTTGTCAACTATCTGATTTTCACTATATTACAACTATCCTATAATTGGCCCTATTACCCTCCCTCTACATGTCCTATAAAATCTGAAACAAATCAAGGCACCTAGAACAAAAAATCACAGAATGAATTCTCGTGAAATGCTTAAAACTGTCCTACAAATAGCCCTATTAACCTCCCTCTACTGGATTACTTCCTACCTCACACACACACACAAAAATCACATGTGCATTTTCCATTGCTAAATCATTACTGTCCTGCACTAAAATCAAAACACATCGTCAACCCACCTTAGTAGGCAACACACGAACCATATCAGGCAAGTCACTCACAAAAATAAGGGCAACATTAACATGGGAGAGACATTACTGTCCTACACTAAACCAAAAACACACTTTCAAAACACCTTCGTAGGCGACACGTGAACCATGTCAGGCAAGTCACTCACAATACAGGGGCAACATTGACATGAGAGAAGCATTACTGTCCTATACTAAATCAAAAATACACTGTCAAAACACCTGCGCAGGCAACATATCAACCATATCAGGCAAGTCACTCACAAAACAAGGGCAACATTGACATGGGAGAAAGCATTATTCTCGTACACTAAATCAAAAACACTGTCAAAACACCTGCGTAGGCAACACATGAACCATATTCAGGCAAGTCAGTCGCCCATCAGGAGCAACCTCAACATCTACAACACCAGAAATCTACAGACCCAAGGCTTGCCTTCGAAACCTACGAATCCTAGTTCACCAGTAGCCTAGGAACACGAAATGACCCGTGTCGTCGTCCATCTCCAAATTAAAGAGTGCTCCAATCAATTTCTACCATCTGCTACTCGATTTCATCAACTTAGTCAAACATGGAGGAGCGCATTGACCCCTGTGATTCGGCACCTCTGCAACAACCGCACGATGGCCGCACGCGCGCCGTTTCTCCTCTGTCCACGGCGGAGCGGCAGAGTGCATCGATTTGGACAACCTAAACACGGAGGACCAGAAGAGATTGATGGGCATACCAGGGATTCGCCGCGATTTTGCCCCTCTGCGCCAACAGAACAATGGCCGCGCACGCCGTTCCTCCTCTACCGCGTCTCTGGTACTGCTCCTTCCGACGCGGCCTACAGCACGTCGTCCCTCCTCGGTCGCGTCTCCACCGCTACACCACCTTCCTTCACGCCGCACACGCTGTCCCGCCCTCGCTTCGGCGGAAGACAACCGCCGAATCACCGACACGCCGCCGGATGCTCTCGCGCTGGATTTGGGGGATGGGTTGGGGGGATTGGAACGAGATCTGCTCCGCTGTGCTCGGGGGCAGTTTCGAATGGGAGGGATGGAAGTGGAGAGGAACAGGAGAGGGGAGGCGAGACGCAACCGCACTGAGCACCAACGGGTCTCGACCATGAAGCCATGACCAAGGGACACCTAGCGCGCGCATCGACTGTTTCACCTGTTTCCACTTGAAACGCGCGTGACCGCGAGATCTGGATCGGACAGCACGCAAGCCCGAATGCTTTGTAAGACAGATTAGCACCCGACCACTTTTTAGGATTTAGGAAATATAAAACCTAGAGGTTCATCAAGCCAAACATGTGATTTATGATCAGCCTCCCTCGCTAAACAATGACACGATTAGGTGAACCAAATTTTAGGGGATGTCATGACATAGGAAAATGCTACGGGGATTGGAGACGCCGGATAATCGGCAGAGCGAAGATCATCTTATTTGGCAAAAAAAAAATCTAGAAGGGGGCTCGGGCCCGGGTAGGTCTCATTAACACTCTACTACCTACCTACTAGAGCATCTCCAACAGCCGCGCCAAAAGACGCGCGCACGGTAAACTGGCATTTCAGCGCGCGCGGGACGTTTTCGCACGCTCCAACGGAGGCGGGAAACTAGCGCGTGGGAAAAGGCGACAGCTCGCGCGCTAGATTTGGCGCGTCTACAAATTGCGGCGCTCGCACGCGGCCTCCACATTGCCACGCGTGCTCTCCCCGCTCCCTCTGCCGCTTGCTCGTGGCTTCCTCGCCCCGCCACCACCGCGCCACCATGCCGCCCACCGCCGGGGATCGTCTAGCTACCGCGGCGTCCGCGAGCACCCGTCGGCACCTACTACGCGGAGATCCGGTCCGACGACGTCCGCCTCAACCTCGGCATGTTCGGGACCGCGCATGAGGCTGCCCGCACGTACGATGCGGCGGCGTGGCGCCTAGAGAGGCCTCCCATGCAGATGGACTTCCATGACGTCTACACGCGCGAACAGGCGCATGGCCGTCGCCCCTCCACCTCGTCTTATCACGGACCAGGACTGTGCGGAGCACCGTCGGCGGCAGCGCCGCCTCCTCATCACCGAGCAGGACGAGCGAGCCATGGCTAAGTGACGCCAGCGCCATCCGGAGGACATCGCCAACGAGCGCGCCTACTGGGAGAGGACAACGAGGCGCCTGATACGTCCCCAGCGTATCTATAATTTTTGATTGTTTCATGCTATTATATTATCCATCTAGGATGTTTTATATGCATTTATATGTTATTTTATACTCCCTCCGTTCCTTGATATAAGGTGTATAGATTTTTGAGGAAAACCCAAAATATAAGGTGTATTGAGTTGCACCACTCGTATGGATAAATTTTTTTGGGATTCGATCACATTTCCTTATATTAGGCAAGCTTCTTTATTTTCTCATGCCAATTAGTCACGTGTAATCTCGCCCAAAACTTGTGAAATTTTCCCTCCACATGCGTTCTTTATTTTTCGTGCCAAAAACTATACACACTATATTTAGGAATGGAGGGAGTATGATTTTTGGGACTAACCTATTAACAAGAGCCTAGTACCAGTTTCTTTTTTTTCCTTGTTTTTGAGTATCGCTGAAAAAGAATATCAAACGGAGTCCAATTGACGTGCCAATTTTTGATGATTTTTTATGGACCAAAACAAGCCCACTGAGTAAAAGAGTTGGCCCAGAAGAGTCCCGAGCCGTTCACGAGGGTGGCGGGCGCGCCCTACCCCCCGGGCGCGCCGCCCTATCTCGTGGACGACTCGGGGACCCCCTTGACTTGTTCCCGATGCAAAAAATTCCTATAAATACAGAAACCTCTAGAAAATAACTTAGATAGAGTGTTCCGCTGCCGCAAGCCTCCGTAGCCATCGAAAAACCAATCTAGACCCATTCTGGCACCCTACCGGAGGGGGGAATCGCTCTCCGGTGGCCATCTTCATCAACCCGGTGCTCTCCATGAAGAGGAGGGAGTAGTTCACCCTCAAGGCTGAGGGTATGTACCAGTAGCTATGTGTTTGATCTCTCTCTCTCTCTCTCTCGTGTTCTTGATTTGGCACGATCTTGATATATCACGAGCTTTGCTATTATAGTTGGATCTTATGATGTTTCTCCCCCTCTACTCTCTTGTAATGGATCGAGTTTTCCCTTTGAAGTTATCTTATCGGAATGAGTCTTGAAGAATTTGAGAACACTTGATGTATGTCTTGCGTGTGCTTATTTGTGGTGACAATGGGATATTCACGTGATCCACTTGATGTATGTTCTGGTGATCAACTTGCGAGTTCCATGACCTCGTGAACTTATGCATAGGGGTTGGCACTCGCTTTCATCTTGACTCTCCGTAGAAACTTAGGGGCACTCTTTGAAGTTCTTTGTGTTGGTTGAATAGATGAACCTGAGATTGTGTGATGCATATCATATAATCATACCCACGGATACTTGAGGTGACATTGGAGAATCTAGGTGACATTAGGGTTTTGGTTGATTTGTGTCTTAAGGTGTTATTCTAGCACAAACTCAAGGATAGATTGAACGGAAAGAATAGCTTCATGTTATTTTACTACGGACACTTGAATAGATCGATCAGAAAGGATAACTTTTGAGGTGGTTTCGTACCCTACAATAATCTCTTCGTTTGTTCTCCGCTATTAGTGACTTTGGAGTGACTCTTTGTTGCATGTTGAGGGATAGTTATATGATCCAACTATGTTATTATTGTTGAGAGAACTTGCACTAGTGAAAGTATGAACCTGCTACCTCTTGAGCACTGTGTTGGTTTTCCCTTGAAGAGGATAGGGTAATGCAGTAAAGCAGCGTAAGTATTTCCCTCAATTTTTGAGAACCAAGGTATCAATCCAGTAGGAGACCACGCGCGAGTCACCTCATACCTACACAAACAAATAAGAACCTCACAACCAACGCGATAAAGGGGTTGTCAATCCCTTCACGTCCACTTGCAAGAGTGAGATCTGATAGAGATGATAATAATAAGATAAGCATTTTTGGTATTTTTATGATATAGATTGAAAGTAAAGATTACAAAATAAAATAGATGGAAACTTATATGATGGATAATAGACCCGGGGGCCATAGGTTTCACTAGTGGCTTCTCTCAAGATAGCATAAGTATTACGGTGGGTGAACAAATTACTGTCGAGCAATTGATAGAATTGAGCATAGTTATGAGAATATCTAGGCATGATCATGTATATAGGCATCACGTCCGCGACAAGTAGACCGAAACGATTCTGCATCTAGTACTATTACTCCACACATCGACCGCTATCCAGCATGCATCTAGAGTATTAAGTTCATAAGAATAGAGTAACGCCTTAAGCAAGATGACATGAAGTAGAGGGATAAACTCATGCAATATGATATAAACCCCATCTTTTTATCCTCGATGGCAACAATACAATACGTGTCGTTCCCCTACTGTCACTGGGATCGAGAACCGCAAGATTGAACCCAAAGCTAAGCACTTCTCCCATTGCAAGAAAGATCAATCTAGTAGGCCAAACCAAACTGATAATTCGAAGAGACTTGCAAAGATAAAGCAATCATACATAAAAGAATTCAGAGAAGATTCAAATATTGTTCATAGATAGACTTGATCATAAACCCACAATTCATCGGATCTCAACAAACACACCGCAAAAGAAGATTAAATCGAATAGATCTCCAAGAGAATCGAGGAGAACTTTGTATTGAGATCCAAAGAGAGAGAAGAAGCCATCTAGCTACTAGCCATGGACCTGAAGGTCTGAAGTAAACAACTCACACATCACCGGAGAGGCCATGGAGTTGATGTAGAGGCCCTCCGTGATCAATGCCCCCTCCGGCGGAGCTCCGGAAAAGGCCCCAAGATGGAATCTCTCGGGTACAGAAGGTTGCGGTGGTGGAATTAGGTTTTCATGGTGCTCCTGGATGTTTGGGGGGTACACGGACTTATATAGGAGGAAGAAGTAGGTCGGTGGAGCAACAAGGGGCCCACGAGGGTGGAGGGCGCGCCTAGGGGGGTAGACGCGCCCCTGCTTCATGGCCTCCTCGATTGTTTCTTGGCTCCCACTCCAAGTCTCCTGGATCACGTTTGTTGAGAAGATCATGTTCTCGAAGGTTTCATTCCGTTTGGACTTTGTTTGATATTTCTTTTCTGTGAAACACTGAAATAGGAAAAAAACAACAATTTGGGATGGGCCTCTGGATAATAGTTTAGTCCCAAAAATGATATAAAAGTGTATAATAAAGCCCATTAACATGCAAAACAAATAATACAATAGCATGGAGCAATCAAAAATTATAGATACCTTGGAGACGTATCAAGCATTCCCAAGCTTAATTCCTGCTCGTCATCGAGTAGGTAAATGATAAAAGAAGAATTTTTGATGTGGAATGCTTTCTAACATATTTCTCAATGTAATTTTTCTTTATTGTGGCATGAATGTTCAGATCCGAAAGATTCAAGATAAAAGTTCAATATTGACATGGAAATAATAATACTTCAAGCATACTAACTGAGAAATTATGTCTTCTCAAAATAACATGGCCAAAGAAAGTTATCCCTACAAAATCATATAGTCTGGCTATGCTCTATCTTCACCACACAAAATATTTAAATCATGCACAACCCCGATGACAAGCCAAGCAATTGTTTCATACTTTTGATGTTCTCAAAATTTTTCAATCTTCACGCAACATATGAGCGTGAGCCATGGATATAACACTATATGTGGAATAGAAGGGTGGTTGTGGAGAAGACAAAAAGGAGAAGATAGTCTCACATCGACTAGGCGTATCAACGGGCTATGGAGATGCCCATCAATAGATATCAATGTGAGTGAGTAGGGATTGCCATGCAACGGATGCACTGAGAGCTATATGTGTATGAAAGCTCAACAAAATAAACTAAATGGGTGTGCATCCAACTTGCTTGCTCACGAAGACCTAGGGCAATTTTGAGGAAGCCCATCATTGGAATATACAAGCCAAGTTCTATAATGTAAAATTCCCACTAGTATATGAAAGTGACAACATAGGACACTCTCTATCATGAAGATCATGGTGCTATTTTGAAGCACATGTGGAAAAAGGATAGTAACATTGTCCCTTCTCTCTTTTTCTCTCAATAATTTTTTGGGCCTTTTTTTATTTTTGGCCTTTTTCCTTCTTCTTTTTTTTCGTCCCAAGTCTCATCCCGACTTGTGGGGGAATCATAGTCTCCATCATCCTTTCCTCACTGGGACAATGCTCTAATAATGATGATCATCACACTTTAATTTACTTACAACTCAAGAATTACAAATGAATACTTAGAAAAAAATATGACTCTATGTGAATGCCTCCAGCGGTGTACCGGGATGTGCAATGATGCATGAGTGACATATATGAAGAATTATGAACAGTGGCTTTGCCACAAATACGATGTCAACTACATGATCATGCAAGCAATTTGACAATGATGAAGCGTGTCATAATAACGGAACGGTGGAAAGTTGCATGGCAATATATCTCGGAATGGCTATGGAAATGCCATAATAGGTAGGTATGGTGGCTGTTTTGAGGAAGGTATATGGTGGGTTTATGGTACCGGCGAAAGTTGCGCGATACTAGAGAGGCTAGCAATGGTGGAAGGGTGAGAGTGCGTATAATCCATGGACTCAAGATTAGTCATAAAGAACTCACATACTTATTGCAAAAATCTATTAGTTATTGAAACAAAGTATTATGCGCATGCTCCTAGGGTGATAGATTGGTAGGAAAAGACCATCGCTCGTCCCCGACCGCCACTCATAAGGAAGACAATCAATAAATAAATCATGCTCTGACTTCATCACATAACGGTTCACCATACGTGCATGATACGGGAATCACAAACTTCAACACAAGTATTTCTCAAATTCACAACTACCCAATTAGCATGACTCTAATATCACCATATCCATATCTCAAAACAATCATCAAGTATCAAACTTCTCATAGTATTCAATGCACTTCTATGAAAGTTTTTATATTATTCCTAAAAGAAAATTTCCATGTTGTTCTAAAGGACTCTCAAAATAATATAAGTGAATCATGAGAGATCAATTATTTCTATAAAATGAAACCACCACCATGCTCTAAAAGATATAAGTGAAGCACTAGAGCAAAAACTATATAGCTCAAAAGATATAAGTGAAGCACATAGAGTATTCTAATAAATTTCAAATCATGCGAGTCTCTCTCAAAAGGTGTGTACAACAAGGATGATTGGGGTAAACTAAAAAGAAAAGACTCAAATCATACAAGACGCTTGAGGGAGTCCTGGATTAAGGGGTGTTCGGGTAGCCGGACTATACCTTCAGCCGGACTCCTGGACTATGAAGATACAAGATTGAAGACTTCGTCCCGTGTCCGGATGGGACTTTCCTTGGCGTGGAAGGCAAGCTTGGCGATGTGGATATTCAAGATCTCCTACCATTGTAACCGACTTTATGTAACCCTAACCCTATCCGGTGTCTATATAAACCGGAGGGTTGTAGTCCGTAGGCAATCAACTCCATACACAACAATCATACCATAGGCTAGCTTCTAGGGTTTAGCCTCCTTGATCTTGTGGTAGATCTACTCTTGTACTACCCATATAATCAATATTAATCAAGCAGGAGTAGGGTATTACCTCCATCGAGAGGGCTCGAACCTGGGTAAAAAACATCGTGTCCCTTGTCTCCTGTTACCATCCGGCCTTGACGCACAGTTCGGGACCCCCTACCCGAGATTCGCCGGTTTTGACACCGACATTGGTGCTTTCATTGAGAGTTCCTCTGTGTCGTCGCCTTTGGGCCCGATGGCTCCTTTGATCATCAACAACGATACGGTCCAAGGTGAGACTTTTCTCCCCGGACAGATCTTCGTCTTCGGCGGCTTCGCTCTGCGGGCCGATTCGCTCGGCCACCTGGAGCAGATCGAAAGCTACGCCCTTGGCCATCAAGTCAGGTTCGGAAGCTTAAACTACACGGCTGACATCCGCGGAGACTTGATCTTCGACGAGTTCGAGCCACGGCCAAGCGCGCCGCACTATCTCGAGGGGCATGATCTAGCTCTGCCTCCGGACAGTGTCCTGGAGGCCGCACACGCATCGGTTCCAACCCCTAACTCGGAGCCTATTGCGCCAATCGAGGATGAGCGATTGGACGTCACCTCGGGGGCTGCGACCCCGAAAGCGATCGAGCCGAACGCTAGCCCCGCACTCTGCATGACCCGTGACTCCGAGGATCCGGACTCCTCCCCGGACTCCGAACCCCCCGCGGCCCTGCCAATCGAATCCGATTGGGTGCCGATAATGGAGTTCACCGCCGCAGACATCTTTCAGCACTCGCCTTGTGGCGATATCCTGAACTCTCTCAAGACTCTCTCCTTATCAGGAGAGCCCTGGCCGAACTACGGTCAGCGAGGATGGGATACAGACAATGAAGAAATTCAAAGCCCACCCACCACCCACTTGGTAGCCACTGTCGACAATTTAAACGACGTGCTCAACTTCGACTCCGGAGACATCGACAGCATGGATGACGATGCAGGAGATACCGACGAACCAACGCCCATAGGGCATTGGACAGCCACCTCATCTCACGATGTGTACATGGTGGATACCCCTAAAGGAAGCAACAACGAGGAAAAAGGGGATGGGACGTGAGATCGACCCCCCGAAAAGCAATCAAAGCGTCGGCGTAAACACCGACCTAAGCCCCGCCTCAACAAAAACCCAGCCATAGAGCAGGACGAGCCGGTAGACGACGAGCAGGCCTTAGAGCAACCGTCCAAACAGGGCAACACGGATAGAGAAACCGAACATCCCTCCTCCGGCGAAAACGGCATTCCGGACGACCTCACGCCGAATAAACCTATGGAGCAGAAGAATCTCCACGAGAGGCTCGTTGCAACCTCACGAAGCCTAAAGAAGCTAAAAATAGTGGAAGATGCACTCGGATTAGATGGAGCAAAGTAATCAATACCACAGATAAGTATGGCGACAGTCGCCGCACTAAAAGCTATCCCAAAAGAAAGCTACTGCCTGAATTCGACGAAGAGGCCCTAGAGCCCTCGCATTCAAAAAATGAAAAAGCCACACGGTCGGATAGACGACCCCATAAAGCGGCAAGCGGCGCCGCACCTAAATCGGCATGCGACCCACTTAAGGATTCGCATCATGGCCCAGTCAGGTCCATTTATGGGCCAAGAAAGCAAGCCCTTGTAAGCAACGCTATGAAGCCATCATCAGAATCCGGCACACCCAAATAAAGGGGCGCTGCGCACCCCCTATGTTTCACCGATGAGGTCCTGGACTATGAATTCACAGAGGGATTCAAACCCGTAAACATAGGGGCATATGATGGAACAACAGGCCCTGGAGTCTGGATCGAGGATTATATCCTCCACATACACATGGCTAGAGGAGATAATCTCCACGCCATAAAATATCTACCCCTTAAGCTTAAAGGGCCAGCCCGACATTGGCTTAAAAGCCTTCCCGAAAACACAATTGGAAGCCGGGAAGAGCCCGAGGATGCTTTCCGAGCAAACTTTCAAGGGACCTATGTCCGCCCTCTGGATGCAGACGATCTTAGTCACATAACTCAACAACCTGGAGAATCAGCTCAGCAGTTCTGGAATAGATTCCTCACTAAAAAGAATCAGATAGTCGACTGTCCGGACGCCGAAGCCTTAGCAGCTTTCAGGCATAACGTCCGAGACGAATGGCTCGCCAGACACCTCGGCCAAGAAAAGCCAAGAACAATGGCCGCACTAACAAGCCTCATGACCCACTTTTGTGCAGGGGAGGACAGCTGGTTGGCAAGGTGTAGCCCCAGCGACCCAAGTACATCCGAAACTAGGGATGGAAACGGAAAACCGCGACGCAACAAGGACCGTCGCCGGACTAAGGACAAAAGTCCGAAGAGCACGGCAGTCAATGCCGGATTCAAAGGCTCACGACAAAATCAGGAAAAATCGCCCCCCCAGGATAACAGGGACGATCCATCCAACCTAAATAAAATCCTGGACAGGATATGTCAGATACACAGTACTCCCAGGAAGCCTGCTAACCATACCCACATAGACTATTGGGTTTTCAAACAATCCGGCAGACTTAATACCGAACACAAGGGGCTCGACACACCAAGCGAAGAAGAGGACGAACCCCAAAAGCAGAGCACCAGGAAACAAAAGAACTTCCCACAAGAAGTAAAAACAGTGAACTCACTTCACATAACAAAACGTGCGGCGCCCGTCAAGGTACGCACCACACGGCCCATCCCCAAAGGGTCCTGCCACTGGTTGTCAAAACCGATCATCTTCGATCAGCTAGATTATTCTAGGAATATCAAGAATGTAGGCTGGACTGCCTTGATACTCGATCCAATAATCGGCGGACTCGAGTTTTCAAA
This sequence comes from Triticum dicoccoides, assembly GCF_002162155.2. NCBI lineage: Eukaryota > Viridiplantae > Streptophyta > Magnoliopsida > Poales > Poaceae > Triticum > Triticum dicoccoides. The sequence goes on along the minus strand of NC_041392.1, from coordinate 215,467,189 downwards.
TGTCCTTATGGACGGCGGCAGCAGACTAAACCTGATATATCAGGATACAATCCAGCACATGGGGATAAACCCAGCAAGAATCCGCCGCAGCAAAACCTCCTTTCAAGGGGTAACACCTGGTCCAGACACCCATTGTATGGGTTTTCTCCAGCTCGAAGTTATATTCGGCTCTGCCGATAACTTCCACCGCGAAAAGCTGACCTTCCGCCGCGAAAACCTTTTTTACTGTCTCTTGTTGCTATACATCCCCTGGCTTTTTCTGATATAACCAAGGAGGAGGCTGGCGTCTTGGCATGTGGCCACATCAGAAATTTTTGCACGTACCTGGACACTAGGGGCTTTTTTAATAAAGAGTGTTGTTTCGCCCGCACTCATAAAGACCGAACACCTTAGGGAGTGTTCGGCGTCGCGAGTTTTGGCATTATATGCATCAGCTCCGAATCATGTCTTTGATCAAATGTTGGGTTGCCCGGCTCCTGAGTTTGGCTACCTTATGTTCCACTCTATCGGCTAAGGTAGCACCAGGAGAACTACTGCGATTGTGCCCCCGGTTCGGCCGGGCGAGCACCTCAGTAGAGAAAGCTGAAAACTGACTGTCATGATGTAGCGTGAGACTGGTCAGCCACTCGATGACCTATTGGAATCTATCGGATTCCTCCGCTTTAACGAAGGGCCGCTTCCCGGTCAGGCACATACGCGCCCCGAATTCGGACGAGCGCAGTTGCCACCAAGGAGCTACCTAAAGAGTCTCATTGTCAAACTCCTATGGCTAAGTGAAAGTGTTAAAGCATTATAGTCCAGTTGCCTGGCCCACTGCGCTATCACCTCCTTTATAGGACCAAGACGTTGGGTTAAGTGTGAAAATGCGTCTTCTGCGAGCACCCCCGCACTATGTGCGTGGGGGCTGAAGCCAACGACTGCCATCTTTCAGATTATATATATATATATATATATATATATATATATATATATATATATATATATATATATATCTTAAAACGGCCGCATAGGAGGTGTTCCCAATACTTGGAGGCACAAGTATAAAAAAGGCCACTACAGTTTATCAAAATATTACTTTATAATTACATATGCTATCATAACATAGCATCTTTCGGGCACTGCGTCTCTATTACACGAGCGCCTTCAAGAACTTCCTGAAAATAGTGCTCGGAGGGTACTCGGCTTTTGTCCGAATCTCGGGACGCAACAACGGTGGTCTCCATCTCTGCCAGTATGTCTTAACACGGGCAAGAGCCATCCTAGCGCCCTCTATGCATGCTGACCTCTTCATTGCATTTATACGCGGCACCCCGTCAAGGAATTGCTGCACCAAGCTGAAATAACTCTTCGGCTCCGATCTCCCCGGCCACAGGTAACCCATGACATACTTCATGGCGAGTCCAGACAACCTATTCAGTTCGGCCCATTGAGCCAAACGATCATCCACTGCCAGTGGGCGCTCTGGATTGTGAAACTGCGACCAGAAAAGCTTTTCCACTTTGCGATCTTTCTGATCTCGAAAGTGTTCGGTCGCATCAGCAGCACTCGCTGCCAAGTCCAGATAGGTATCCTCCACACTCCACATCCGGTCCAACGGAGCAAACTTCGGATCACAAAATTTCCTTTGCAGCATAAAGGGCTTTCCAGCCGCAATCTGTTCGGCCTGACGCAGCTCCTCCTTCGCAGCTCTCATCGCAGAGCGAGCGTCCTTGGCATCGACAATGGCCTTCTCTAAGTCCGTCTGTCTCGCTCGGTCTTCTTTCTCAAGAAGTTTGCAACGGTCCGCAGCGCTCTTTAACTTCTCGGCCATCTCGGCCATCTCTTCTTTGCTTCGGCAGTGAGCAGCCTATTCGGCTCTCAGCTCTTCAAGGGCCTTCTCGACAGCCGCATTGCTTTTTCTGGCTTGCTCCTTAGCTCGGGCAAGTTCTGCCTTAAGATTGTCCACGGCGGCCGTACCATCTGCGTCAAGCACACACATTGTAAGACACTGGCATGAAGCTCCTCTTACCTGATGCCGCCCGAAGAATTACATACCTTGAGCCTCATCAAGCCGCTTGTTGACAAGCGCGACGTCGGCATCTGCCACGTCCAGTTGCCGCTTTAGTTCGGCCACATCATCAGTTCGGCTAGATTCCAGACACCTCGCCACCTACATTCAAAGGCGACATCTTAGACCTGGGATTATGATCCTCTGCGTGCCGTCATTTCTTGACAACGCGCAGAGTCTCAAGGGCTACTATCTACACAGGGCGCATCTTACTTATGCGCAACTGACAAAAGTGTACACTATCTAACGTACCTGAAAACCCGTCAGTAAACTTTTGACGGCCTCATGCAATCCGCTTTCTGCGGATGAAATCCTTTCAATCACCGTGCCCATCAATGCATGGTGCTCCTCTGAGATAGAAGCTCGCCCCAGCAGAATCTTTAGCTCCTCCGGCCAAGCACCAGACGGTGTCGGACTTGTCCTATGGCCTCTTTCGGAGGCCGGACGCGGAGAGCCTTGGGGGGACACATAGCTATCTTCCGCCCCTGCCGGATTCAGAAAAACCCTGTGCGACGACACCTCAGGGTCGCCCACCTCGCTAGGTGGTACGGCAGGGGGAGGCGTCCCGCTCTCCATCATCTTCGGAAGAAGATCCCCCGAAGACGAGCTCTGCTGAGAAGGGCTGAGGTCCGAGCTACAAGGTAAAATTTCGGTTAATCTTCGCAGATATAAATCAAGGATTTCTTTCATCCCTCAAAAGGAAAACCTCTCTCTACTTACGGCTCGCTGGAGGGCTGATCCCTTTGAGGGCGTAGTTCGGCCGAGGAACTCCCCAGCGTCGGACCCTCTGACGAGGATTTTCTCCCCCGCTTCGGGGCCATGGTCTCCGGGTCGTCAGAGGCGGCCGTCTTCTTCCCCTTGGGAGAGGAATTGTCGGTTCCTCCCTTCGGAGCAGCCTCCTTCGAGGAGGCCATAGTTCCCTTGTCCTTCCCCTTACTTCCCTCCAAAGGCATTATCTTCAACATCCTGACAAGCACGGGATCCGGCCTGGTTTCGGGAAGGGGAGCCAGACACCTGATCAGCTTTGCCTTCGCTATCCACTCCTGTTTAAAAGGACAACTCTTTCAGGGGCAAGTTTATGACGATTATATGGATAGTAGGTCCGGTCACAAGGTTACTTACTTCGGTATCCGGGCGATTGCAGCTTAGGCCTGCGTCCTCGGTCAAATCCGGACACATCATTTGTGATCCGAAGAACAGTTTATACATCTCCACGAGCTTTGCGCCCATAAAATGATGGAGAGCTCGTGGTCCCTCCGGATTAAACTCCCACAGACGAAGGGAGCGACGTTTGCCTGGCAGTGTTCGGCGAATCAGCATGACCTGCGTCACCTTGACCAGGTTGAGGTCTCTTTCTAAGAGATCCCTGATGCGGCCCTGCAACAAGGGCACGTCTTTGGATAACCCCCAATCTAATCCTTTGTTGACCCATGACGCTAGTCATGATGGGGGGCCCGAGTGAAAGGCAGGAGGCGCCGCCCACTTGGCGCTCCTGGGAGCGGTGATATAGAACCATTCTCGTTGCCACAAGCCGAGCTCCACTTGAAAGGAGCCCTCGAGCCGTGGAGCATCAACATTCTTACTTATGATAGCGCCTCCGCACTCTGCGTGCCGTCCCTCGATCATCTTCGGCTCCACTCCAAAAGTCTTGAGCCATAATCCGAAGTGAGGAGTAACACGGAGGAACGCTTCGCACACAATGATGAATGAGGAAATGTGGAGGATGGACTCCGGAGCTAAGTCATGAAATTCCAGCCCGTAATAAAATAGCAGCCCCCTCACGAAGGGATCCATCGGGAAGCCTAACCCCCGAAGGAAGTGAGGCATGAACAGTACGCTCTCACCGGGCTGGGGACTGGGAATAGCCTGCCTTTGAGCAGGCAACCTATGCGAAATTTCAGCGGTCAAGAACTTAGCCTCTCTCAACTTTAGCACGTCCTCCTCCGTGACGGAGGAGGGCATCCATCGGCCTTGAAGGTCGGAACCGGACATTGTCGAAGGTCTGAGGCGCCCGGAATCTAAAGCCTAGGGTGTTGGAACTCGAGGCGACAGGCGAACTTATTTTGGGATTGGAGAAAAGGAGTAAGGCCCTGGTCCCTTTATAAGAGGTTGAATACCGGGAGCCCTCCCCGTAAGCGTTTGGGACTCGTCTTTAATCGAGAAAACATGCTAACGGGCACGATTGGGTTACCCACGTCGGTATTGATGAGAATCTCGTAAAAGGGGGGCACACGATCTCTGCTTTGACAAGACGTGCCAAGGAAACCGCCTCGCAAAACACGCTGAGGTGGAAGAGTGAAAATGATTCGAGTGAAGGACTTGGCTGTAGTGTGATGACGCACTGCGGAATACGTCAGCAGATTTGATTTGTGTTAATATTATTCTCTCTATGGCAATATGTGGAAGCTTATTTTTGCAGAATTGGACACTACTCTTGGTGTTTACAATCTTCTATGAAGGACTTGGAGGAGGAACCCGCCTTGCAATGCCGAAGACAATTTGCGCGCCGGACTCGTCGTCATTGAAGCCTGGTTCAGGGGCTACTGAGGGAGTCCTGGATTAAGGGGTGTTCGGGTAGCCGGACTATACCTTCAGCCGGACTCCTGGACTATGAAGATACAAGATTGAAGACTTCATCCCGTGTCCGGATGGGACTTTCCTTGGCGTGGAAGGCAAGCTTGGCGATGCGGATATTCAAGATCTCCTACCATTGTAACCGACTTTATGTAACCCTAACCCTATCCGGTGTCTATATAAACCGGAGGGTTGTAGTCCGTAGGCAATCAACTCCATACACAACAATCATACCATAGGCTAGCTTCTAGGGTTTAGCCTCCTTGATCTCGTGGTAGATCTACTCTTGTACTACCCATATCATCAATATTAATCAAGCAGGAGTAGGGTATTACCTCCATCGAGAGGGCCCGAACCTGGGTAAAAAACATCGTGTCCCTTGTCTCCTGTTACCATCCGGCCTTGACGCACAGTTCGGGACCCCCTACCCAAGATCCCCCGGTTTTGACACTGACAACGCTCCAAGAAAAACACACATCATGTGGTGAAATAAAAATATAGCTCCAAGTAAAGTTACCGATAGACGAAGACGAAAGAGGGGATGCCTTCCGGGGCATCCCCAAGCTTAGGCTTTTTGGTGTCCTTGGATTTACCTTGGGGTGCCTTGGGCATCCCAAAGCTTAGGATCTTGCCACTCCTTGTTCCATAATCCATCAAAACTTTACCCAAAACTTGAAAACTTGACAACACAAAACTCAAAATAGAAAATCTCGTGAGCTCCGTTAGCGAAAGAAAACAAAACACCACTTCAAGGTACTGTAATGAACTCATTCTTGATTTATATTGGTGTTATACCTACTGTATTCCAACTTCTCTATGGTTTATAAACTCTTTTACTAGCCATAGGTTCATCAAAATAAGCAAACAACACACGAAAAACAGAATCTGTCAAAAACAGAACAGTCTGTAGTAATCTGTATCTAACGCAAACTTCTGGAACCCCAAAAATTCTAAAATAATTTTATGGACGTGAGGAATTTATATATTAATCATCTGCAAAAATAATTAACTAAATATCACTCTCCAAATAAAAATGGAAGCAATTCTCGTTAGCGCTAAAGTTTCTGTTTTTTACAGCAAGATTAAAAAGACTTCTCCCAAGTCTTCCCAACGGTTCTACTTGGCACAAACACTAATTAAACACAAAACACACAACCAAAACATAGGCTAGATAAATTATTTATTACTAAACAGGAGCAAAAAGGAAAGAATAAAAATAAAATTGGGTTGCCTCCCAACAAGCGCTATCGTTTAACGCCCCTAGCTAGGCATAAAAGCAAGGATAGATCTAGGTATTGTCATCTTTGGTATGCAATCCATAAGTGGCTCTCATAATAGATTCATATGGTAATTTAATTTTCTTTCTAGGAAATTGTTCCATGCCTTTCCTTAATGGAAATTAGAATTTAATATTCCCTTCCTTCATATCAATAATTGCACCAATCGTTCTAAGGAAAGGTCTACCAAGGATAATAGGACATGAGGGATTGCAATCTATATCAAGAACAATGAATCTACGGGAACATAGTTCCTATTTGCAACAATGAGAAAATCATTAATTCTTCCCATAGGTTTCTTAATGGTGGAATTTGCAAGATGCAAGTTTAAAGAACAATCATTAAAATCACGGAAACCTAGCAAATCACACAAAGATTTTGGAATCGTGGAAACACTAGCACCCAAATCACACAAAGCATAACAATCATGATCTTTAATTTTAATTTTTATTGTAGGTTCCCACTCATCATAAAGTTTTCTAGGGATAGAAACTTCCAACTCAAGTTTTTCTTCATAAGATTGCATCAAAGCATCAACGATATGTTTAGTAAAAGCTTTATTTTGACTATAAGCATGAGGAGAATTTAGCACGTATTGCAACAAGGAAATACAATCTATCAAAGAGCAATTATCATAATTAAATTCCTGGAAATCCAAGATAGTGGGTTCATTGCTATCTAAAGTTTTAACCTCTTCAATCCCACTTTTATCAATTTTAGTATCAAGATCTAAAAACTCTGAATCCTTGGGACGCCTTTTAACTAAAGTTGACTCATCTCCAGTCCCATCATTATCAAGATTCATATTGCAAAACAAAGATTTAATAGGGGACACATCAATAACTTTTAGATCTTCATCTTTATTATCATGAAAACTAGAAGAACGCGCTTTTACAAAGCAATCTTTTTTAGCACGCATCCTAGCGGTTATTTCTTTGCACTCATCAATGGAAATTCTCATGGCTTTTAGAGACTCATTGATATCATGCTTAGGTGGAATAGATCTAAGTTTCAAAGAATCAACATCAAGAGAAATTCTATGCATGTTCCTAGCCAACTCATAAATCTTAAGGAATTTTTCTTCAATCAAAGCATTGAAACTCTTTTGCGAAGTAATAAATTCTTTAATATTAGATTCAAAATCAGAGGGAATCTTATTATAATTTCCATAGGAATTGTTGTAGGAATTACAATAATTATTAGAGGAATTACTAGGAAACGGCCTAGGATTAAAATTACCTCTATACGCGTTATTACCAAAATTGTTCCTACCAACAAAATTCACATCCATAGATTCATCATTATTCTCGATCAAAGTAGACAAAGCCATATCATTAGGATCAGTAGGAGAACTCTTATTAGCAAAAAAATTCATAAGTTCATCCATCCTTCCACTCAAAACATTAATCTCTTCAATTGCATGCACTTTTTTACTAGTAGATCTTTTCGTGTGCCATTGAGAATAATTAACCATAATATTATCTAGGAGTTTGGTAGATTCTCCGAAAGTGATATTCCATAAAAGTGCCTCCCGCGGCCGAATCTAAAAGATTTCTAGAAGCAAAATTCAATCTGGCATAAAAATTCTGTATAATCATCCATAAATTCAAACCATGTGTAGGGCAATTGTGTATCATTAATTTCATCCTCTCCCAAGATTGTGCAACATGTTCATGATCAAGTTGCTTAAAATTCATAATATCGTTTCTAAGAGAGATGATCTTAGCGGGAGGAAAATACTTAGAGATAAAAGCATCTTTGCACTTATTCCATGAATCAATACTATTTTTAGGCAAAGATGAAAACCAAGCTTTAGCATGATCTCTAAGCGAAAACAGAAATAGCTTAAGTTTAACAATATCATTATCCACATCTTTCTTCTTTTGCATATCACGCAAATCAACAAAGTTGTTTAGATGGGTAGCGGCATCTTCACTAGGAAGGCCAGAAAATGGATCTTTCATGACAAGATTCAGCAACGGTAAGAGGAGCAATCGGAGTGCTAATAAAATAATTATTGTTGGTATTGGTAAAGTCACACAATTTAGTATTGTCTTGAGCCATCGTGACAAGCAAGCAATCGAACACACAAGCAAACAACTGGAGAGAAAGAGAATGGAAAAGAGAGGGCGAGAGGAAAAGAGGGCGAATAAAACGGCAAGGGTGAAGTGGGGGAGAGGAAAACGAGAGGCAAACGACAAATAATGTAATGCGGAGGATAAGAGTTGTGATGGGTACTAGGTATGTCTTGACTTGGCGTAGATCTCCCCGGCAACGGCACCATAAATCCTTCTTGCTACCTCTGGAGCACTGCGTTGGTTTTCCCTTGAAGAGGAAAGGGTGATGCAGTAAAGCAGCGTAAGTATTTCCCTCAGTTTTTGAGAACCAAGGTATCAATCTAGTAGGAGACCACGCGCGAGTCACCTCATACCTACACAAACAAATAAGAACCTCGCAACCAACGCGATGAAGGGGTTGTCAATCCCTTCATGACCAATTGCAGGAGTGAGATCTGATAGAGATGATAATAATAAGATAAGTATTTTTGGTATTTTTATGATATAGATTGAAAGTAAAGATTGCAAAATAAAATAGATGGAAACTTATATGATGGAGAATAGACCCGGGGGGCATAGGTTTCACTAGTGGATTCTCTCAAGATAGCATAAGTATTACAGTGGGTGAACAAATTACTGTCGAGCAATTGATAGAATTGAGCATAGTTATGAGAATATCTAGGCATGATCATGTATATAGGCATCACGTCCGCGACAAGTAGACCGAAACGATTCTGCATCTACTACTATTACTCCACACATCGACCGCTATCCAGCATGCATCTAGAGTATTAAGTTCATAAGAACAGAGTAACGCCTTAAGCAAGATGACATGAAGTAGAGGGATAGACTCATGCAATATGATATAAACCCCATCTTTTTATCCTCGATGGCAACAATACAATACATGTCGTTTCCCCTACTGTCACTGGGATCGTGCACCGCAAGATTGAACCCAAAGCTAAGCACTTCTCCCATTGCAAGAAAGATCAATCTAGTAGGCCAAACCAAACTGATAAATCGAAGAGACTTGCAAAGATAAACCAATCATACATAAAAGAATTCAGAGAAGATTCAAATATTGTTCATAGATAGACTTGATCATAAACCCATAATTCATCAGATCTCGACAAACACACCGCAAAAGAAGATTACATCGAATGGATCTCCAAGAGAATCGAGGAGAACTTTGTATTGAGATCCAAAGAGAGAGAAGAAGCCATCTAGCTACTAGCTATGGACCCGAAGGTCTGAAGTAAACTACTCACACATCACCGGAGAGGCCATGGAGTTGATGTAGAGGCCTCCATGATCAATGCCCCCTCCGACAGAGCTCCTGAAAAGGCCCCAAGATGGGATCTCTCGGGTACAGAAGGTTGCGGCAGTGGAATTAGGTTTTCGTGGTGCTCCTGGATGTTTGGGGGGTACGTGGACTTATATAGGAGGAAAAAGTAGGTCGGTGGAGCAACGAGGGGCCCACGAGGGTGGAGGGCGCGCCTAGGGGGGTAGGCACGCCCCCTGCCTCGTGGCCTCCTTGATTGTTTCTTGGCTCCCACTCCAAGTCTTTTGGATCGCGTTTGTTGAGAAAATCACGTTCCCGAATGTTTCATTCCGTTTGGACTTTGTTTGATATTCCTTTTCCGCGAAACACTGAAATAGGCAAAAAACAGCAATTTGGGCTAGGCCTCTGGTTAATAGGTTAGTCCCAAAAATGATATAAAAGTGTAAAATAAAGCCCATTAACATCCAAAAAAGATAATATAATAGCATGGAGCAATCAAAAATTATAGATACGTTGGAGACGTATCAGAACCCTAGGCCTTGTTTCGAAGCATTGCAATACCATTTTCGCTCACTTTTATCATTAGTTACCTTGCTGTTTTTATATTTTTCAGATTACAAAAACCTATATCTACCATCCATATTGCACTTGTATCACCATCTCTTCGCCAAACTAGTGCACCTATACAATGTACCATTGTATTGGGTGTGTTGGGGACATTAGAGACTCTTTGCTATTTGGTTGTAGGGTTGTTTGAGAGAGACCATCTTCATCCTATGCCTCCCATGGATTGATAAACCTTAGGTCATCCACTTGAGGGAAATTTGCTACTGTCCTAGAAACCTCTGCACTTGGAGGCCCAACAACGTCTACAATAAGAAGGTTGTGTAGTAGACATCAAGCTCTTTTCTGGCGTCGTTGCCGGGGAGGTTAGCGCTTGAAGGTATATCTTTTGATCTTGCAATCGCATCTTTTAGTTTATTGTTTTATCACTAGTTTAGTATTTAAAACAAAACTACAAAAAATGGAATTAAGGTTGCCTCATATGCTTCATCTTTTTAATGTCTTTCATGAAAATAAGGATTCCAATAATTGTGCCAAAGTGTTAGAAGAAGAATGTATTAAAATGTTTGGCAGGAAATCTTTGGATGATGAGCATAATTGCAATGTTGTTAGTACGAATTCTTTGAACATCCATGATGCTAATTATATGCAAAGCCACAAGCTTGGGGATACTATGTTTGATGAAGATGATATTTTTTGTCCCCCAAGTTTTGATGAGCAAATTTATTATGATGAAAGCATCCCTCCTATCTATGATGATAATTGTGATGACATGTATGCTATTAAGAATAATGATATCCATGAAACTTGTCATCACGATTTTAACTTTCAATTGGAGTATGCCTCACATGATAGTTATTTTGTTGAGTTTACTCCCACTCTCCGAATGAGAAGAATTTTGCTTATGTGGAGAGTAATAAAAATTCTATGCTTGTGGCTCATGAAAAGAATGCTTTGTGTGTTAGTTATATTGTTGAATTCATTCATGATGCTACTGAAAATTATTATGAGAGAGGAACATATGCTTTTACATATTGCAATAATATCAAGTTTCCTCTCTATGTGTTGAAAATCTTGAAGTTTTGCTTGCTTTACCTTCCTATGCAAGTTGATTCTTGTTTCCACAAGTTGTTTACTCACAAAATCCCTATGCATAGGAAGTGGGTTAGACTTAAATGTGCAAGTCATATTCTTCATGATGCTCTCTTTATGTTTCAATTCTTATCTTTTATGTGAGCATCATTGAAATCATCATGCCTAGCTAGGGGCGTTAAACGATAGCGCTTGTTGGGAGGCAACCCAATTTTATTTTTGTCCTTTACTTTTTGTTCCTGTTTAGTAATAAATAATTCATCTATCTTCTGTTATGATTGTGTTTTCATGTTTTAATTAGTGTTTGTGCCAAGTAAAGCCTTTAGGATCTTCTTGGGTGATTGTTGTTTGATCTTGCTGATAAAAACAGAAACTATGCGCTCACGAAGATAATTTTCATTTTTTACCAGAGAGCGATAAAATACCAATTCCAACTACAGTAGGTCAATATACAAATTGTCCTGGTCGTCCTAATTGTTCGGAATTTTTGGAGTTACAGAACCTCCAAATTGCTACAAATTGTTCTGTTTTTGACAGATTATGTTTTCCATGTGTTGTTTGCTTATTTTGATGAATCTATGAGTAGTATCAGAGGGTATGAACCATATATAAGTTGAACACAGTAGATATTACACCAATATAAATAAATAATGAGTTCACAACAGTGCCAAAAGTGGTGATTTTACATTCTTATACTAACAGAGCTTACGAGTTTTCTGTTGAGTTTTGTGTTGTGAAGTTTTCAAGTTTTGGGTAAAGATTCGATGGACTATGGAATAAGGAGTGGCGAGAGCCTAAGCTTGGGGATGCCCAAGGCACCCCAAGGTAATATTCAAGGACAGCCAAGAGCCTAAGCTTGGGGATGCCCCAGATGGCATCCCCTCTTTCGTCTTTGTTCATTGGTAACTTTACTTGGAGCTATATTTTTATTCACCACATGATATGTGTTTTGCTTGGAGCGTCAATTTATTTTATTAGGATTTTCTTTCTATTTGAATAAAGTACTTAAGATCTGAAATTTTATTTACGAGAAGGAGTCTTCACATAGTTACATAATTATTCGACTACTCGTTGATCTTCACTTATATCTTTTGGAGTAGTTTGTCATTTGCTCTAGTGCTTCACTTATATCTTTTTAGAGCATGGCAGTGGTTTTATTTTGAAGAAATAGATGAGCTCTCATGCTTCGCTTATATTATTTTGAGAGTCCTAAACAGCATGGTAATTTGCTTTGGTTATGAAATTAGTCCTAATTAATATGATAGGCATTCAAGATGGGTATAATAAAAACTTTCATATAGAGTGCATTGAATACTATGAGAAGTTTGATACTTGATAATTGTTTTGAGATATGAAGATGGTGATATTAGAGTCATCCTAGTTGAGTAATTGTGAAACTGAGAAATACTTGTGTTGAGGTTTGCAAGTCTCGTAGCATGCACGTGTGGTAACCGTTGTGTGACAAATTTGAAGCATGCGGTGTTCTTTGATTGCCTTCCTTATGAGTGGCGGTCGGAGACGAGCGATGGTCTTTTCCTACCAATCTATCCCCCTAGGAGCATGCGCGTAGTGCTTGGTTTTGATGACTTGTAGATTTTTGTAATAAGTATGTGCGTTCTTTATGACTAATGCTGAGTCCATGGATTATACGCACTTTCACCCTTCCATCATTGCTAGCCTCTTCGGTACCGTGCATTGCCCTTTCTCACCTTGAGAGTTGGTGCAAACTTCGCCGGTGCATCCAAACCCCGTGATATGATACACTATTTCACACATAAACCTCCTTATATCTTCCTCAAAACAGCCACCATACCTACCTATTATGGCATTTCCATAGTCATTCCGAGATATATTGCCATGCAACTTTCCACCATTCCGTTTATTATGACACGCTCCATCATTGTCATATTGCCTTGCATGATCATGTAGTTGACATTGTATTTGTGGCAAGGCCACCATTCATTTTTCATACATGTCACTCTTGATTCACTGCATATCCCGGTACACCGCCGGAGGCATTCACATAGAGTCATATTTTGTTCTAAGTATCGAGTTGTAATTCTTGAGTTGTAAGTAAATAAAAGTGTGATGATCTTCATTATTAGAGCATTTTCCCATGTGAGGAAAGGATGATGGAGACTATGATTCCCCCATAAGTCGGGATGAGATTCTGGATGAAAAATAAAAAATAATATAAAAGAGGCCAAAGAACCCCAAATAAAAAAAGAGGCCATAAAAAAAGAGAAAAGGCCCAAATAAAAAATGAGAGATAAAGAGAGAAGGGGCAATGTTACTATCCTTTTTCCACACTCGTGCTTCAAAGTAGCACCATGATCTTCATGATAGAGAGTCTCTTATTTTGTCACTTTCATATACTAGTGGGAATTTTTCATTATTGAACTTGGCTTGTATATTCCAATGATGAGCTTCCTCAAAATGCCCTAGGTCTTCATGAGCAAGCAAGTTGGCTGCACACCCACTTAGTTTCTTTAGTTGAGCTTTCATATATTTATAGCTCTAGTGCATCTGTTGCATGGCAATCCCTACTCCTCGCATTGACATCAATTGATGGGCATCTCCATAGCCCATTGATTAGCTGCGTCGATGTGAGACTTTCTCCTTTTTGTCTTCTCCACACAACCTCCATCATCATATTCTATTCCACCCATAGTGCTATGTCCATGGCTCGCGCTCATATATTGCGTGAAAGTTGAAAAAGTTTGAGAATACTAAAGTATGAAACAATTGCTTGGCTTGTCATCGGGGTTGTGCATGGTGGGAGCATTTTGTGTGACAAAAATGAAGCATGGCCAAACTATATGATTTTGTAGGGATGAGCTTTCTTTCGCTATGTTATTTTGAGAGGACATAATTGCTTGGTTAGTGAAGGAAATATGACCTAGAGGCAATAATAAAGTTGTTATTTATATTTCCTTATATCATGATAAATGTTTATTATTCATGCTAGAACTGTATTAACCGAAAACTTAGTACATGTGTGAATACATAGACAAACAGAGTGTCACTAGTTTTCCTCTACTTGACTAGCTCGTTGAATCAATGATGGTTATGTTTCCTAACCATAGACATGAGTTGTCATTTGATTAACGAGATCACATCATTAGAGAATGATGTGATTGACTTGACCCATCCGTTAGCTTAGCATGATGATCGTTTAGTTTGTTGCTATTGCTTTCTCCATAACTTATACATGTTCCGATGACTATGAGATCATGCAACTCCCGAATACCGGAGGAACACTTTGTGTGCTACCAAACGTCATAACATAATTGGGTGATTATAAAGGTGCTCTACAGGTGTCTCCTATGGTGTTTGTTGAGTTGGCATAGATCGAGATTAGGATTTGTCACTCCGATTGTCTGAGAGGTATCTCTGGGCCCTCTCGGTAATGTACATCACTATAAGCCTTGCAAGCGATGCAGCTAATGAGTTAGTTACATGATGTAGCATTACGGAATGAGTAAAGAGAATTGTCGGTAACGAGATTGAACTAGGTATAGAGATACCGACGATCAAATCTCGGGCAAGTAACATATCGATGACAAAGGGAACAACATATATCATTATGCGGTTTGACTGATAAAGATGTTCATAGAATATGTAGGAACCAATATGAGCATCCAGGTTCCGCTATTGGTTATTGTCCGGAGACGTGTCTCGGTCATGTCTACATAGTTCTCGAACCCGTAGGGTCCGCATGCTTAACGTTCGGTGACGATCGTATTATGAGTTTATGTGTTTTGATGTAACGAAGGTAGTTAGAAGTCCCGCATTTGACCACGGACATGACGAGGAGTCTCGAAATGGTCGAGACATAAAGATTGATATATTGGACGACTATATTTGGACATCGGAATGGTTCCGGGTGAGATCGGGCATTTACCGATGTACCGGGAGGTTACTCGAACCCCCCGGGAGGTATATGGGCCTTATTGGGCCATAGTGGGAGAGAGGAGAAGGGAGCAAAGGAGGGGGCGCCCACCAAGCCCAATACGAATTGGGAGGGGGTCCGGCCCCCCTTTCCGTCCTCCTTCCTCCCCCTTCCTTCTCTCCTAATCCAACTAGGGAAAGGGGGGAATCCTACTCCCGGTGGGAGTAGGACTCCCCTTGGGGCGCACCTAGGAGGCTGCCCCCTCCCCCTCCTCCACTCCTTTATATACGGGGGAGGAGGGAACCCCATAGACACACAAGTTGATCATTGATCTTTTAGCCGTGTGCGGTGCCCCCCTCCACCATAATCCATCTCGGTCATATCGTCGTAGTGCTTAGGCGAAGCCCTGCGCCGGTAGCTTCATCATCACCGTCATCACGCTGTCGTGATGACAAAGCTCTTCCCTGACACTCTACTGGATCGTGAGTTCGTGGGACATCACCAGCCGAACGTGTGCAGATCGCGGAGGTGTCGTATCTTCGGTACTAGGATCGGTCGATAGTGAAGACGTACAACTACATCAACCGTGTTGTCATAACGCTTCCGCTTATGGTCTACGAGGGTACGTGGACAATACTCTCGTCTCTCGTTGCTATGCATCACCATGATCTTGCGTGCGCGTAGGAAATTTTTGAAATTACTGCGTCCCACAACAGTGGTATCCGAGCCAGGTTTATGCATAGATGGTATATGCACGAGTAGAACTCAATGGAGTTGTGGGCATGGGTATATACATATTGCTTGCCTTCACTAGTTGATTCTTGATTCGCCGGTATTGTTGGATGAAGCGGCCCAGACCGACATTACGCGTATGCTTACCCGAGACCGGTTCTATCGACGTGCTTCACACACAGGTGGCTGGTGGATGTTAGTTTCTCCAACTTTAGTTGAATCGGATTCAATGAACAATGTTCTTTCTGAAGATCAAAAGGCAATCAATATACCGCGTTGGGGTTTTGGATGCGTTGGTAAGAACGGTTCTTGCTCAGCTCGTAGCAGCCACATAAAACTTGCAACAACAAAGTAGAAGACGTCTAACTTGTTTTTGCAGGGCATGTTGTGATATGATATGGTCAAGACATGATGCTAAATTTTATTGTATGAGATGATCATGTTTTGTAACACAGTTATCGGCAACTGGCAGGAACCATATGGTTGTCGCTTTATTGTATGAAATGCAATCGCCATGTAATTGCTTTACTTTATCACTAAGCGGTAGCGATAGTCATAGAAGCAATAGTTGGCGAGACGAGAACGATGCTTCGATGGAGATCAAGGTGTCAAGCTGGTTACAATGGTCATCATGACGGTGCTTTGGAGATGGAGATCAAGGCACAAGATGATGATGGCCATATCATATCACTTATATTGATTGCATGTGATGTTTATCCTTTATGCATCTTATTTTGCTTAGTTCGACGGTAGCATTATAAGATGATCTCTCACTAAATTTCAAGGTATAAGTGTTCTCCCTGAGTATGCACCGTTGCTGCAGTTCGTCGTGCCGAGACACCACGTGATGATCGGGTGTCATAAGCTCTACGTTCACATACACCGGGTGCAAGCCAGTTTTGCACACGCAGAATACTCGGGTTAAACTTGACGAGCCTAGCATATGCAGATACGACCTCGGAACACTGAGACTGAAAGGTTGAGCATGAATCATATAGTAGATATGATCAACATAGTGATGTTCACCATTGAAAACTACTCCATCTCACGTGATGATCGGACATGGTTTAGTTGATATGGATCACGTGATCACTTAGATGATTAGAGAGATGTCTATCTAAGTGGGAATTCTTAAGTAATTTGATTAATTGAACTTTAATTTATATGAAATTAGTACCTGATAGTATTTTGCATGTCTATGTTGTTGTAGATAGATGGCCTATGCTGTTGTTCCGTTGAATTTTAATGCGTTCCTAGAGAAAGCTAAGTTGAAAGATGATGGTGGCAACTACACAGACCGGGTCCGTAACTTGAGGATTATCCTCATTGCTTCACAGAAGAATTATGTCCTGGAAGCACCGCTAGGTGACAAACCCGCTGCAGGAGCAACGCCAGATGTTGTGAACACGTGGCAGAGCAAAGCTGATGACTACTCGATAGTTCAGTGTGCCATGCTTTACGGCTTAGAACCGGGACTTCAACTATGTTTTGAACGCCATGGAGCATATGAGATATTTCAGGAGTTGAAGTTAATATTTCAAGCAAATGCCCGGATTGAGAGATATGAAGTCTCCAATAAGTTCTACAGCTGCAAGATGGAGGAGAATAGTTCTGTCAGTGAATATATACTCAGAATGTCTGGGTACCACAACCACTTGACTCAACTGGGAGTTAATCTTCCTGATGATAGTGTCATTGACAGAGTTCTTCAATCGCTGCCACCAAGCTACAAAAGCTTCATGATGAACTATAATATGCAAGGGGTGGATAAGATGATTCACGAGCTCTTCGTAATGCTAAAGGCTGCGGAGGTAGAAATCAAGAAGGAGCATCAAGTGTTGATGGTCAACAAGACCACCAGTTTCAAGAAAAAGGGTAAAGGGAAGAAGGGGAACTTCAAGAAGAACAACAAGCCAGTTGCTACTCAAGTGAAGAAACCCAAGCCTGGACCTAAGCCTGAGGCTGAGTGCTTCTACTGCAAAGGAACTGGTCACTTGAAGCGGAACTGCCCCAAGTATTTGTTGGAGAAGAAGGATGGAAAAGTGAAAGGTATATTTGATATACATGTTATTGATGTGTACCTTACTAATGCTCGAAGTAGTGCCTGGGTATTTGATACTGGTTCAGTTGCTAACATTTGCAACTCGAAACAGGGGCTACGGATTAAGCGAAGATTGGCTAAGGACAAGGTGATGATGCGCATGGGAAATGGTTCCGAAGTCGATGTGATCGCTGTCGGCACGCTACCTCTACATCTACCTTCGGGATTAGTTTTAGACCTAAATAATTGTTATTTGGTGCCAGCGTTAAGCATGAACATTATATCTGGATCTTGTTTAATGCGAGACGATTATTCATTTAAATCAGAGAATAATGGCTGTTCTATTTATATGAGTAATATCTTTTATGGTCATGCACCCTTGATGAGTGGTCTATTTTTACTAAATCTTGATAGTAGTGATACACATGTTCATAGTATTGAAGCCAAAAGATGTAGAGTTGATAATGATAGTGCAACTTGTGGCACTGCCGTTTAGGTCATATTGGTGTAAAGCGCATGAAGAAGCTCCATTCTGATGGACTTCTGGAATCATTTGATTATAAATCACTTGGTACTTGTGAACCATGCCTCATGGGCAAGATGACTAAAACTCCATTCTTCGGAACAATGGAGCGAGCAACAGAGTTATTGGAAATCATACATACTGATGTATGTGGTCCAATGAACATTGAAGCACATGGCGGATATCGTTATTTTCTCACCTTCACAGATGATTTGAGCAGATATGGGTATATCTACTTAATGAAACATAAGTCCGAAACATTTGAAAAGTTCAAAGAATTTCGGAGTGAAGTGGAAAATCATCGTAACAAGAAAATCAAGATTCTACGATCTGACCATGGAGGTGAATATTTGAGTTATGAGTTTGGACTTCATTTGAAATAATGTGGAATAGTTTCGCAACTCACGCCACATTGAACACCACAATGCAATGGTGTGTCCGAATGTCGTAACCGCACTTTATTAGATATGTAGCAATCTATGATGTCTCTCATTGATTTACCGCTATCGTTTTTGGGGTTATGCTTTAGAGACGGCTGCATTCACGTTAAATAGGGCGCCATCTAAATCCGTTGAGATGACACCTTATGAACTGTGGTTTGGTAAGAAACCCAAGTTATCATTTCTTAAAGTTTGGGGTTGCGATGCTTATGTGAAAAAGCTTCAACCTGATAAGCTCGAACCCAGATCGAAGAAATGTGTCTTCATAGGATACCCAAAGGAGACTGTTGGGTACACCTTCTATCACAGATCCGGAGGAAATATATTCATTGCTAAGAATGGATCCTTTCTAGAGAAGGAGTTTCTCTCAAAAGAAGTGGGTGGGAGGAAAGTAGAACTTGACGAGGTAATTGTACCTTCTCCCTTATTGGAAAGTAGTTCATCACTGAAATCAGTTCCAGTGATTCCTACACCAGTAAGTGAGGAAGCTAATGATGATGATCATAAAACTTCTGATCAAGTTACTACTGAACCTCGTAGGTCAACCAGAGTAAGATCCGCACCAGAGTGGTACAGTAATCTTGTTCTAGAAGTCATGTTACTTGACCATGATGAACCTATGAACTATGATGAAGCGACGATGAGCCCAGATTCCGCAAAATGGCTTGAGGCCATGAAATCTGAGATGGGGTCCATGTATGAGAACAAAGTATGGATTTTGGTTAACTTGCCTGATGATCGGCAGGCCATAGAGAATAAATGGATCTTCAACAAGAAGACTGACGCTGACGGTAATATTACTGTCTACAAAGCTCAACTTGTTGCAAAAGGTTTTTGACCAGTTCAAGGAGTTGACTACGATGAGACTTTCTCACCGTAGCGATGCTCAAGTCCATCCGAATCATGTTAACAATTGCCACATTTTTTATGATTATGAAATTTGGCAAATGGATGTCAAAACTGCATTCCTTAATGGATATCTTAAAGAAGAGTTGTATATGATGCAACCAGAAAGTTTTGTCGATCCAAAAGGTACTAACAAAGTGTGCATGCTCCAGCGATCCATTTATGGACTAGTGCAAGCCTCTCGGAGTTGGAATATACGCTTTGATAGTGTGATCAAAGCATATGGTTTTATACAGACTTTTGGAGAAGCCTGTATCTACAAGAAAGTGAGTGGGAGCTCCGTAGCATTTCTGATATTATATGTAGATGACATATTGTTGATCGTAAATGATACTGAATTCCTGAATAGCATAAAAGGATACTTGAATCAGAACTTTTCAAAGAAAGACCTTGGTGAAGCTGCTTATATATTTGGCATCAAGATCTATAGAGATAGACCAAGACGCTTAATTGGACTTTCACAAAGCGCATACCTTGATAAAGTTTTGAAGAAGTTCAAAATGGATCAGGCAAAGAAAGGGTTATTGCCTGTATTACAAGGTGTGAAGTTGAGTTAGACTCAATGCCCGACCACTGCAGAAGATAGAGAGAAAATGAAGGTGTTCCCTATGCTTCAGCCATAGGCTCTATCATGTATGCAATGTTGTGTACCAGACCTGATGTGCGCCTTGCTATCAGTTTAGTAGGGAGGTACCAAAGTAATCCATGAGTGGATCACTAGACAACAGTTAAGAATATCCTGAAATACCCGAAAAGGACTAAGGATATGTGTCGGTGTCAAAACCGGCGGATCTCGGGTAGGGGGTCCCGAACTGTGCGTCAAGGCCGGATGGTAACAGGAGACAAGGGACAAGATGTTTTTTTACCTAGGTTCGGGCCCTCTCGATGGAGGTAATACCCTACTCCCGCTTGATTAATATTGATGATATGGGTAGTACAAGAGTAGATCTACCACGAGAGCAAGGAGGCTAAACCCTAGAAGCTAGACTATGGTATGATTGTTGTGTATGGAGTTGATTGCCTACGGACTACAACCCTCCAGTTTATATAGACACCGGATAGGGTTAGGGTTACATAAAGTCGGTTACAATGGTAGGAGATCTTGAATATCCGCATCGCCAAGCTTGCCTTCCACACCAAGGAAAGTCCCATTCGGACACGGGACGAAGTCTTCAATCTTGTATCTTCATAGTCCAGGAGTCCGGCTGAAGGTATAGTCCAGCTACCCGAACACCCCCTAATCCAGGACTCCCTCAGTAGCCCCTGAACCAGGCTTCAATGACGACGAGTCCGGCATGCAAATTGTCTTCGGCATTGCAAGGCGGGTTCCTCCTCCCAGTCCTTCGTAGAAGATTGTAAACACCAAGAGTAGTGTCCGGCTCTGCAAAATAAGTTTCCACATATTGCCATAGAGAGAATAATATTGACACAAATCAAATCTGCCGACGTATTCCGTAGTGCGTCATCACACTATGGCCAAGTCCTTTACTCGAATCATTTTTACTTTTCCACCTCAGCATGTTTTGCGAGGCGGTTTCCTTGGCACGTCTTGTCAAAGCAGAGATCGTGTACCCCCTTTACAGGATTCTCATCAATACGGACGTGGGTAACCCAACCGCGCCATTTATCACGGCGCTTGGGAGGCAAGCGAGTTTTACTAGGTTGGTGGGGACGCACAACCGCATCCGCCCATATAAGGGGATAAGGATCCACCCTTTTACCTATGCCTTCTTCCTCTTTTGCCTATCCATCTCCTGCGCACTCAAGCTCCAGCGCCCAAGCCCGCACTTCCCACCTCAACCTTCTCCAGCAATGTCCGGAGCGGGAGGCAAGTGGATGGTCTCCTCCGTCACGGAGGGCCATGTCAAAAAGCTAAGGAAGACCGGATACTTGTCCAAAGACATCGCGCACTGGCTTGCCGAGGAGGGGCAGCTTCTCCCCACCCCAAGGACCCATGAGAGGGTAGTATTCCTTCCCCACTTCCTCCGCGGACTGGGTTTTCCACTCCACCCATTTGTCCGGGGGCTCATGTTTTACTATGGCCTGGATTTCCACGATCTGGCCCCGAACTTCGTCCTCAACATCTCGGCGTTTATCGTCGTGTGCGAGGCCTTCCTCCGCATCCGCCCCCATTTCGGCCTCTGGCTCAAGACCTTCAATGTCAAGCCCAAGGTGGTGCGCGGCAGCCAGGCGGAATGCGGAGGCGCCATGGCGGGCAAGATGGCCAACGTCCTATGGCTCGAGGGCTCCTTCGTGGAGACCCTGAAGGGGTGGCAATCGTGGTGGTTTTACATCATCGAGCCGCGCGATCCGAAATGAATCGCAACCCCCAAGTTCCGATCCGGACCCCCACGCGGCTTATGTCCTGGAAAGAGACGGGCCTGTCGTGGGGCGACGAAAAAGAGGTGACCGGACTGCAGACATGCATCCAGTCCCTGGTGAGCAAGCCGATCAAGCTCGTCAATGTAGTCCAGGTTATGCTCGTCCGCCGGATCCTCCCGTGTCAACAACGGGGCTTTAATCTGTGGGAGTTCAACCCGGCGCAGCACCAAACCCTTAACAGGCTCTTTGACACGACATATGAAGATGTCTGGAAGGTGCTAACCAAAGGCGCCAAGGCTCCCACATCCGCTTCCGAGGACCGCGGATACAGCTCGCAGCGTCACGCTAGCGAGGTAAGCTATTTTCACCTTTTACAGGATGTTAAGTTTT
Source organism: Triticum dicoccoides (assembly GCF_002162155.2). NCBI lineage: Eukaryota > Viridiplantae > Streptophyta > Magnoliopsida > Poales > Poaceae > Triticum > Triticum dicoccoides. The sequence goes on along the minus strand of NC_041392.1, from coordinate 215,445,050 downwards.
TTCATAGTTTGACTCTATGCGGGATCTAAGCTCCCTTACCTTTGACAGGCTTGGCGGGCGAAGTCCGGATCGATTAACTGTCCAGCTCCCTTGCCCGAAGACCCAGCCCCCGCTCTACTAGCGAAGCTGCTGGTTCCGGCACCTTATGTGGTGCCGGAGAAGAAGGCCAAGAAGAAGAAGGCTATGGGGACTCGAAAAAGTTCCCGGCATATGGTGGTGTCGGACTCGTCTTCCGACGAGTCCGAGACGCACTCCCCCCATGAAGATGAGGAGGAGGAAGAAGAAACCTCTCCCCCCCAGCGGGGGGAGGAGAGAAGAGGAAGGCCGCCCCAACTGGGGAGGCCGAGGGGTCTAGGAAAAGGAAGACCCCTCCACCGGACTACGCCCCCAACGCCGAAGAGGGCAAAGAGGAGTGGCAAAATAGGGCCAAGCGTCCGACGAAATCGTAAGTTCGGATATCAGAATAACTCATGATGTTCCTTTGTTGCACAGCTTTCCCTAATGTCGAACATAATTATGCAGCCCGCCCCGGGCCGAACTCAACGAGTCGTCGAGCGGCTCCCTGGATTCATCGGACGTGAACTCAGTTCCGCCCGCTGTCTCCCCCCGCACTGTGGACGACGCCGAAGTGGCGTCACAACGAGCTCCGGGGCAGGAGGAGGTGGTCCCAGAGGAGCCGCAGGGCGACCTCCCGGACCCCAGGAGTAAAGGGGACAAGACCCCCCAGGGCTCCAAGTCCGGCTTTGTGCCGGACACCGCACCGGAATTTTCAATAGTTCCGGACCGCGATAGGCGAACTCCTTCCAAGAGGAGCAAGCCTTCTGAGCCGGCAGCCTCCGTCCAACCAGAGGTGCCGGACAATCTGCTCGAGGTGCTTGACGGCGCCTCCATCGACGAGGAGCACCGTACTATTATGAGTACGGTGATCCAGAAGGTTCAGTCCGCCAAGAGCGGATTGAGTGAAGCTTGATCTAGCCTCCTAACAAGCTTCGAGGTAAGTAAAAACATGTAAAAATATAACCTCATAGACAATAGCCCCTGATGCTCTGTTTGGCGTTCGAAAAGAAAAGCCGAATAGAGGATCTAGTAAATTTCGCAGGAGTCTAACAATAAAGAGTCAATATGCGTGTGCAGGCTTCGCTGCAATCCACCGCCGCACTGACTGCGGAGGTGGGTGTCCTGAAACAGGACCTCAAGCGGACCGGTCAAGAGCTCGGCCTTGCCAAGCGGCAGCTCGAGGAAAAAGAAGGTAGGAAATACCTTACAAAAAAGTGCCTATAGAGAGGCGTGATTGCAAAAAATAATAGGATTGCACTGCTTATTATAGGGGCCACGACTGAGGTGGCGACCCTCAAGCAGGCGCTATCCGAGGCCGAAAAGAAAACGGTCGCGGAGCGCATCGAGCGAGAGAAACTTGGGGCTCAGGTCGGCGAGGTGCAGCAAGAGCTTCAGGCTCTCATGAAAAAACATGAGAGTTTGGAGCTTGAGTCAAAGACCCAAGCGTCCGAGCTCGCGGCGTCCCTTGAGACTGCCAAGTCTGCCAAGGCCGAAGCCCAAAAGGCCCTCCAAGAGTTGGAGGAGATTAAGAAGATAGCAGCGGGTAAGGAATTCTTTATGCAAAGCAGAAATATAAAAGTAAACTACCTTTTACTTACCCAAATCTGGAGTTCTCCAGGGGCATTCGCAGATCTTCCACGCAGCGTATCTGCCGCCGCCGCATTCTACCGAGCTGAAGAGGGCAGCTCGACAGAGAAGGTGTTCTGGTCTCAGTATGTTGAGGCCGGACACCCTGTGCCCTTGAACGACCAGCTGAAACAGCTGGTCGAGCTCCACAAGGCGGCCGAACAGGCCATGAAGGGCTTCATGGTTCGGGTGTGGCCCGGAGAGGCCCTGCCTGGGAGCTACTTCGGGCTGGTGCGGCGGCTAGTGGAGGCCTGTCCAAGGCTCTAGGTCATCAAGCGCTCCGTCTGCATCGAAGGTGCCCGTCGGGCCCTTGCCCGTGCAAAGGTGCACTGGGGTAAGCTGGACGGTGAGAAGCTTGTGAAGGACGGGCTGCCGCCGGGGAAGGAGCATCGCAAGCCCGAGAACTATTACAAGGATGTTCTTGCGGGTGCCCGCCTTGTGGCGGATGAATGTACCAAGGATGTAATTTTTGAATAAACTCGCTCATTTTTATCCTGTGCGCTGAAAACTTGTTCATAGGCGCTTAAGCAATGCTTGTTGAATTTAAAATATTATTTTCTGTGCGGCCGTTTATCAAAAAATTGAGAGATGGCCAGTTGTCGGCTTCTGCCCCCATGCCACTAGTGCTGGGGTGTTCGGGATAAACTTGAGCGCTCTTTTTCCCATAGTTGGGTCCTTCGAGGGAGGCGCTCAGCACAACGAACCAGGCAATCGGACTATAATGCTTGAACACTCTCACTTAGCCATAGAACTTTATAATTTTAAATTTCGGCGAAGCCCCTAGTTCGGAAGACCGAGTTCGGGGCGCTATCCACGCCTTGGCCGGACAAATCCGGCTCCTGGCTCGAAGCGGCATAAGTCTTTAGGGACTCAAAAAAACCTCTCGAACAGCAACCGGTCTCTCGCCTCATCATGACAGTCAGTTTTATCTTTCTCCACTGAGGTGCTTAATCCAGCTCAACCGGGGCACAATCGTAGTGGTTCTCCTAGTGCTACCTTAGTCGATATAGCGGAACGTAAGGCACCAAAACATAGGAGCCGGGCAAACCCAACTATTGACCCAAATCATGATTCAGAGCCGATGCATATAGTGCTATAAGTTCGGGGTGCCGCACTTGTGAAAGTGTACGGACTTGTCACACCATATGAAAGGGTACTGAAGCCCCTGGCGTACTTGCCGTACCACAGTGTACGGGTGCAACATGTCATTAATGAACATATATAAAAGAGAGTAATGCAGAAAATAGACAAAAGCTATGCATTGTTTATATAAAGGCTATTTATCAAAGCCGAACGATACAAATAGTGCGGTAAGCAAAAGATATTGGACTATTCAGTATGTCCTGACCGGGGCAGGCCGCAGAATTGTATTTAAAACATGTATACCGCTCGTAACAGAGACCACCTGGGAGTTCCATAGTGCGGCATGGCTTGTCTACCTCCCTGGATCTTGCATCGTTTGTGCGGCTGTCGAATTGCCGAACAGGTCGTCCGAAGTATGGAGTCCTGAAGGTAAGAAAAAATTAAAAAGAGAATCCGGCAGCCCCTAGTACGTTTTAAGCCGTATTCTGGGCGTGCCGTTATTGTGCCCCTTCCCCTGTGCCCATGGTATTTCAAGGGCGTAGTTATGTACGCGAGGTACTGGTTTCGCTATGTTGCGACAGCTGGGGTTGGGGCCGCATTGCTACGCTTGCTTAGAGTGTGCTAGGCGGTCCTGCTGTGGGTTACTCCGGGCGCGCTTGGCAGTGTCTGGCTTTTTAATGGCTGGACTGGAGAATTGCCTGAGAAGGCTACTTTGTACCTCCGCTGCGAGAGCCGCCGTATGCTCCTCCGTACAGAGGGAGCGTTCGGTGTTTCCGTTGACCGTAATTACTCCTCAAGGGCCTGGCATCTTGAGCTTGAGATATGCGTAGTGCGGCACCGCATTGAACTTTGCAAATGCGGTTCGTCCGAGCAGGGCGTGATAGCCACTGCGAAACGGGACTATATCGAAGATTAACTCTTCGCTTCGGAAATTGTCCGGGTATCCGAAGACCACGTCAAGTGTTACTGAGCCTGTACAGTTGGCTTCTACACCTGGTATAACGCCTTTAAAGGTCGTTCTTGTGGGCTTAATCCTTGAGGGATCTATGCCCATTTTCTGCACTGTATCCTGATAAAGCAGGTTCAGGCTACTGCCGCCGTCCATGAGGACTCTTGTGAGATGAAATCCGTCGATGATTGGGTCGAGAACCAATGTGGCGAAGCCGCCATGACGGATGCTAGTGGGATGGTCCCTTCGATCAAAAGTGATCGGGCAGGAGGACCATGGGTTGAACTTTGGGGCGACTGGCTCTATCGCGTATACGTCCCGTAGCGCACGCTTCCGCTCCCGCTTGGGAATGTGGGTTGCGTATATCATGTTCACCGTCCACACTTGTGGGGGAAAGCCCTTCTATCTATTGTTGTTCGGCGGCTTGGGCTCCTCGTCGTCGCTGTGCAGCCCCTTCTCTCTGTTTTCGGCCCTTAACTTGCCTGCCTGCTTGAACAACCAACAATCCCTGTTAGTGTGATTGGCTGGCCTTTCGGGGGTGCCATGTATCTGGCACAAGCGATCGAGTATTTGGTCCAAACTGGACGGGCCCTGAGTATTCTTTTTGAATGGCTTTTTCCGCTGACCGGATTTATAGCCTTTGAATCCGGCATTGACTGCAGTGTCTTCATTGCTGTCGCTGTTAATGCGGCGTTTTTGCTTATTCCGGCGTGTCCTGCCACTTTTGTCCTTGGTATCCGAATTACCAGGGTTCTTTGATAAGTTGTTACTGCGAGCTAGCCAGCTGTCTTCTCCCGCACAAAAGCGGGTCATGAGTGTCGTGAGGGCTGCCATGGATTTCGGCTTTTCCTGTCCCAGGTGCCGGGTAAGCCACTCGTCGCGGATGTTATGCTTGAAGGCTGCTAGGGCCTCTGCATCCGGACAGTCGACTATTTGGTTTTTCTTTGTTAGGAACCGTGTCCAGAATTGTCTGGCCGATTCCTTTGGCTGCTGAATTATGTGGCTTAAGTCGTCGGCATCCGGCGATCGCACGTAAGTGCCCTGGAAGTTGTCAAGGAATGCGGCTTACAGGTCCTCCCAAGAACCGATTGAGTCTGCTGGCAAGCTGTTAAGCCAATGCCGGGTCGGTCCTTTAAGTTTGAGCGGGAGGTATTTGATGGCGTGTAGATCATCGCCGCGTGCCATGTGGATGTGAAGGAGATAATCCTCGATCCATACCGCCGGGTCTGTTGTGCCATCGTATGATTCGATGTTTACGGGTTTGAAACCCTCTGGGATTTTATGATCCATTACTTCATTCGTGAAGCATAGCGGGTGTGCGGCGCCTCTGTACTGGGCTATATCACGACGTAGCTCGGAAGCGCTATGTCTGTTGTGTTCGGCCCAGTTGGATTTGTTGTATCCGGAGTGAAGATCATTGTCACATGCCGTAGGGCGCCTGCGCAATCTGTAGATCGATCTTGTTTGTCTTGCCTTATCCTCCAGTATGTCTTGCAGGTCGGGCACATTTTCCCGTGCCTTAGTTGAGCGGCGTCGGGGCATGGCTTGGGTGGAGGGTCGAGAGGCCTCTTTGTCGCGGCCACGAGGTGGCCGATCTGCCATGTCATGCGCTGGTGATGTAGGTGCTTCCTCCTCTGATCGGGGTAGAGGCCTGCGCTTCGGGTAACTCTTGGAGGGGCGTTCGAGTTCATACTCTTTGGCCGTAAGGACTTCAGTCCATCTGTCAGCTAGCAAATCTTGGGCAGCTTTAAGCTGTTGCTGCTTTTTCTTGAGGCTGCTTGCCGTGGCTAAAAGCCTGCATTTAAAATGCTCTTGTTCGGCGGGGTCTGATGGTATGACGAATTCGTCGTCATCGAGGCTTGCCTCGTCTTCGGAGGGAGGCGTATAGTTATCATCCTCGACCTCTCGGTCTGCCGCTCTCTCATGAGGGCTGGCTTCTCCATCTTCCTGTGCCGAATCTTGCTGAGGTGGGTGTTCTTCGGCGTTATCCGGGGTAGTATTATCTCCCGTGCTAGAATCACCGTTTTTGCTTTGGCGGGATTTAGAGCGGCGCCGCTGACGCCAGTGCTTCGGCTGTTTCTTGGGGGCGTCATCCCCCACTGTTCCATCGCCATCTCCATCTTTTGGAGTATCCACCATATATATGTCATATGACGAGGTGGCCTTCCAGTGCCCTACAGGTGCTAGTTCCTATTCGTCTCCTACATCGTCGTCCATGCCGTCGATGTCTTCGGAGCTGAAGTCAAGCATGTCGGTTAGATCATCGACAGTGGCTACAAAGTGGGTGGGCTTTGAATTTCCTTATCGTCCATATCCCACCCTCGCTGACCGTAGTCCGGCCAGGGCTCTCTTGATAAAGAGAGAGACTTAAGAGAGTTCTGGATGTCGCCAAAAGGCGAATGCTGAAAGATGTCTGCGGCAGTGGACTCCATTATCGGCGCCCAATCGGATTCGATTGGCAGGGGCGCGGGGGGTTCGGAGTCCGGGGAGGAGTCCGGATCCTCGGAGTCACGTGCCATGCGGAGTGCGGGGCTGGAGTTCGGCTCGATCGCCTCTGAGATTGCAGCCCCTGAGGCAGCGTCTAACCGCTGATCCTCGATCGGCGCAGTATGCTCCGAATCAATGGTCGAAACCGATGCATATGCAGCCTCCAAGGTGCTGTTCGGCGGCAGAGCTATATCATGCCCATCGAGACAGTGCGGCACGCTTGGCTGTGGCTCGAATCCGTCGAAGATCAAGTCCCCGTGGATGTCAGCCGTGTAGTTTAGGCTTCCAAACCTGACATGATGGTCAGGGGCGTAGCTTTCGATCTGCTCCAAGTGGCCGAGTGAATTGGCCCGCAGAGCGAAGCCGCCAAAGACGAAGATCTGTCCGGGGAAAAAAGTTTCACCCTGGACCGTATCGTTGTTGATGATCAAAGGAGCCATCGGGCCTAAAGGCGATGACACAGAGGAACTCTCAATGAAAGCACCAATGTCGGTGTCAAAACCGGCGGATCTCGGGTAGGGGGTCCCGAACTGTGCGTCAAGGCCGGATGGTAACAGGAGACAAGGGACAAGATGTTTTTCACCCAGGTTCGGGCCCTCTCGATGGAGGTAATACCCTACTCCTGCTTGATTAATATTGATGATATGGGTAGTACAAGAGTAGATCTACCACGAGATCAAGGAGGCTAAACCCTTGAAGCTAGCCTATGGTATGATTGTTGTGTATGGAGTTGATTGCCTACGGACTACAACCCTCCGGTTTATATAGACACCGGATAGGGTTAGGGTTACATAAAGTCAGTTACAATGGTAGGAGATCTTGAATATCCGCATCGCCAAGCTTGCCTTCCACGCCAAGGAAAGTCCCATCCGGACACGGGACGAAGTCCTCAATCTTGTATCTTCATAGTCCAGGAGTCCGGCTGAAGGTATAGTCCGGCTACCCGAACACCCCCTAGTCCAGGACTCCCTCAATATGTTTCTCGTATATGGAGGTGACAAAGAGCTCATCGTAAATGGTTACGTCGATGCAAGCTTTGACACTGATCCGGATGACTCTAAGTCACAAACCGGATACGTGTTTTTATTAAATGGTGGAGCTGTCAGTTTGTGCAGTTCCAAGCAGAGCGTCGTGGCGGGATCTACGTGTGAAGCGGAATACATAGCTTCTTCGGAAGCAGCAAATGAAGGAGTCTAGATGAAGGAGTTCATATCCGATCTAGGTGTCAATACAGGAGCAATTGCCTTGGCAAAGGAATCCAGATTTCACAAGAGAACCAAGCAGATGAGAGACGCTTCAATTCCATCTGCGATCGAGTGAAGGAGGGAGACATAGAGATTTGCAAGACACATACGAATCTTTGCAGACCCATTGACTAAGCCTCTCTCACGAGCAAAACATGATCAGCACCAAGACTCCATGGGTGTTAGAGTCATTACATTGTAATCTAGATTATTGACTCTAGTGCAAGTGGGAGACTAAAGGAAATATGCCCTGGAGGCAATAATAAAGTTTTTATTTATATTTCCTTATATCATGATAAATGTTTATTATTCATGCTAGAATTGTGTTAACTGGAAACTTAGTACATGTGTGAATACATAGACAAACAGATTGTCACTAGTTTGCCTCTACTTGACTAGCTCGTTGAATCAATGATGGTTATGTTTCCTAACCATAAACATGAGTTGTCATTTGATTAAAGGGATCACATCATTAGAGAATGATGTGATTGACTTGACCCATCCATTAGCTTAGCACGATGATCATTTAGTTTGTTGCTATTGCTTTCTCCATAACTTATACATGTTCCTATGACTATGAGATCATGCAACTCCCGAATACCAGAGGAACACTTTGTGTGCTACCAAACGTCACAATGTAACTGGGTGATTATAAAGGTGATCTACAGGTGTCTCCGATGGTGTTTGTTGAGTTGGCATATATTGAGATTATGATTTGTCACTCCGATTGTCGAAGAGGTATCTCTGGGCCCTCTTGGTAATGTACATCACTGTAAGCCTTGCAAGCAATGTAGATAGTGAGTTTGTTAAGGGATGTAGCATTACTGAACGAGTAAAGAGACTTGCCAGTAATGAGATTGAACTAGGTATAGAGATACCGACGATCAAATCTCAGGCAAGTAACATACCGATGACAAAGGGAACAACGTATATCGTTATGTGGTTTGACCGATAAAGATGTTCGTAGAATATGTAGGAACCAATATGAGCATCCAGGTTCCGCTATTGGTTATTGACCGGAGACGTGTCTCGGTCATGTCTAAATAGTTCTCGAACCTGTAGGGTCCACACGCTTAACGTTTGGTGATGATCGTATTATGAGTTTATGTGTTTTGATGTACCAAAGGTAGTTCGGAGTCCCGGATATCATCACGGACATGATGAGGAGTCTCTAAATGGTCGAGACATAAAGATCGATATATTGGACGACTATATTTGGACATCGGAATGGTTCCGGGTGAGATCGGGCATTTACCGATGTACTGGGAGGTTAATGGACCCCCCGGGAGCTATATGGGCCTTATTGGGCCATAGTGGGAGAGAGGAGAAGGGATCAAAGGAGGGGGCGCCCCCCAAGCCCAATCCGAAGTGGGAGGGGGGCCCCTCTTTCCTTCCTCCTTCCCCCCCTTCCTTCTCTCCTAATCCAACTAGGGAAAGGGGGGGATCCTACTCCCGTTGGGAGTAGGACTCCCCTTGGGGCGCACCTAGGACTCCCCCTCCCCCTCCTCCACTCCTTTATATACGGGGGAGGGGGGCACCCCATAGACACACAAGTTGATCGTTGATCTTTTAGCCGTGTGCGGTGCCCCCCTCCACCATAATCCACCTCGGTCATATCGTCGTAGTGCTTAGGCGAAGCCCTGCGCCAGTAGCTTCATCATCACTGTCATCACACTGTCGTGCTGACAAAGCTCTTCCCCAACACTCTACTTGATCGTGAGTTCGTGGGACGTCACCGAGCCGAACGTGTGTAGATCGCAGAGGTGCCGTATCTTCGGTACTAGGATCGGTCGATCGTGAAAACGTACGACTACATAAACCGCGTTGTCATAACACTTCCGCTTATGGTCTATGAGGGTACATGGACAATACTCTTCCCTCTCGTTGCTATGCATCACCATGATCTTGCGTGTGCGTAGGAAATTTTTGAAATTATTGCGTTCCACAAAAGTTAGTATGCTTGAAGTATTATTGTTTTTATGTCAATATTAAACTTTTGTCTTGAATCTTATGGATCTGAATATTCATGCCACAATAAAGAAAATTACATGGAAAAATATGTTAGGTAGCATTCCACATCAAAAATTCTATTTTTATCATTTACCTACTCGAGGACGAGAAAGAATTAAGCTTGGGGATGCTTGATACGTCTCCAATGTATTTATAATTTTTATTGTTCCATGCTATTACATTATCCATCTAGGATGTTTTATATGCTATTTTATTTGATTTTTTGGACTAACCTATTAACCTAGAGCCCAGTGCCAGTTTCTGTCCTTTTCCTTGTTTTTGAGTATCACACAAAAGCAATATCAAATGGAGTCCAATTGACGTGCCAATTTTTGATGATTTTTTATGGACCAAAAGAAGCCCCCGGAGTAAAAGAGTTGGGCCAGAAGAGTCCCGGGCC